>NC_134490.1:72882668-72910829 GCF_040206685.1 Ascaphus truei | reverse complement strand
TGAGTCTGAGATGCCAAGTGTCAGGAAGAAAACATTAATTTTATCGTTGTTCTTGTTCTTTTTTTTTTTATAGTGTACTTTTCGAAAAATAAACCTACGTTTCTATGAAAATTGAAGTTTTTGTTTTTTTGCGGCCCACCTAAACTTAAACCATGTTTATTTGGCCCGTGTTAGCCTTTGAGTTTGACATGCTTGCTGTACACGGCCATCCCACATAGAGATGGTATTGCAGTAACAGATAGAGCACTACAATTGAGTACACTACCAGGAACTTTGATCGAATTCACACTCTTGTTCCTTAAAATTATTCAGACAAAGAATTATTTCAGATATTATAGAATCTATTATGAGCAAGTGAGTAAACTAATTCTATCTATTATTTGCGCGCGGAGGGGGAGAGGTGAGCGCTCTGGCGCTGCTTCTTGCCTCCGCCGCGCGATGCGCACGTGTTCTGGCTGGAGCTTCCTGCGGCGGGCGGGGGTGGGGGCCTTGCATCGGGAGAGGCCTAGGCGAGTGTGTTGTCCCTTCACTGGAGCCCAGGTTGGTGGAGAAGTTGTGGGGGTGGTTCCCTTCACTCCAGCACCCTTTGGCGTGGATCCGGGCTTGTTCTGTGCAGCTGGGTGGGTAGTGGGTGCGGAGGCAGCCTGGGGGAGTTGCCAGGCTCTTGGGAGGAAACTTTGAAAGGGGAAGCCTTGCCTTGTATAGGGGCACAAATAATACAAAGACATTGTCCCTCCAATCAAACTCCCTTTCGGCTGTTTCCCACCCCCTCTTCGTTTCCCATTAACAACGGGGGGGGGGGGGGGGGCAATGCATATCCTGTCCAACTACCCCTGCAACTACCCTTCCTCTGTCCACAACTTATTCCCATTGTTTACAATGTGTGAGAAAGGGGAGGAGTCAATGGCCGCATGGTGCCCCTCATCCTCACATATAGCAGGGGTGGTAGGCAAGGAATAAATATAGAACGACAAGGCTTTTATTTCATATAAACAGCTATGGAAGTAAGCGCCTTATATATGTAACACCGTTTCCCCCCCTCTCTGGAAGAGCTGAGTGGTCCGCGATGGCGTGGGGAACAAGGCAGGCTTTTGGTGATGTTTAGTCTTCATGTCAGGATCCGTGATCCGCGGCGCACTTGTCACCTACCCCAACCCGTGATCGGCCCTCCGCTCCTTCCGTCAGCCATGACGCGTCTCCTGGCACCAGCCGCCATGCTAGGTGCGCGCACGCATCCCGCGCGGAGGTTAATACCACTCCGGCCCCGTCTCTAGACTCGGCCGACGTGGCAACGTCATCGGTGCTCGGTCTGTGCACGTACGGGCCGTGTCATCTTTCTGCTTCTGGGATCCTCCCCACGCCTGTCTCCTGCAGCCTATCATGGTCAGCCTTACTGACGCGCCTCCAGCCTGTTACCTCATTGGTTCCTGTCTCCTATATATGCTTAGCCGGCCCACTGGCACACCGGCTGAGCATAAACCTTCCTATGTGCGAAGTGGTCACTGCTACTCCTGCCTCCACAGTCTTGTCGTGTACTCCGGTTCTTAGATCTTCTGTTTCAGACCTCGGCTATTCTTCTGGACTCTGCTCTTCTAAAACTCCTAACCTTGGCTACCAACGACGATCCGCACCTCTTCAACCCCAACCTCGGCAAAGTACACGACGATCCGCACCTCTCCAATCCAGACCACGGCTAAGTACTGTACCTTCATTGATCCGCACCTCTCCAACCCCGATCTCGGCAAAGTACCGCTGACCATCCAGACCTCTCCAACCCCGACCTGGCTACCTCGACCTATCTACACTCCAGATGCGCCCACTGGCGGCTGTGGGTTGGTGTTATATACAATCCCCACCTCGGCCTCGCAGTCACGTCTTCTTTGTGGGGAGCAGTCTGTTACACTTCACTCATGGGTGTCAGCGCCTCCAGTTGTGGGGGGCTCCAGGATTTCCAGAGACAGTCCCTGCCAGATCAGGCTTCTTTCACACCTCTGCCCAATAGACTGTAGACTCAGGCAGAGGTATATAAAACAAAGGGCTTTATTTGAGCAGTCACTGCAGACAGAATACAGCGGATGCAGATGGACATCAGAGGGTCCCAGGACTCTGGATGGTGCTTGTCTCTCTGGTAGTCTTGAGGCCTCTGATCTCTCTTTTACCAGCCAGCCCAGGAGGGACTGACTGGCATGTCTCACTCCCAGCCGGGAGGAGCTGCACACACCTCCTCTCCCTAGGAGGGGTGGAAGAGAACTCCTCTCTCTGAGACTCCAGATGGAAAGGGCACAAGGTCTGCACTATGATTGGTTATACAGAGACCGTTGTGGCACCACCTATTCTGTCACTCAGAGAATCAGCATGACTAGGATAGCCTGCCACAGCCGGTAGCTATCAGGGCTTACATGACAGGAGGCAGAGAGGCAGTCTGGACCAGCCATGCTACATATATAATTTAAAAAATGTTATATTCCAATAGTGGGTAACTTCAACAACCATTCATTTGTTACCACGCAATGGAGAATATGGCCAGGGGGTTAACTTATGCAAGTCATAAATCATTCCTTCGTGATAATAGACACTGCGTGTCCTGTACGCTAAGTGTACCAGTTATCTAATACATCTGGTACATTGCAGAGCACAGAATGACGATTCAATATGGGGGGGAGGCGATTAAGTATGGGTTAACCTTGACAGAACTGGCTATTATATTGCTTTACAGAGGGGTTTGGAGATATGAAGGGGTTTGTCAACAATTATAATGGCTTATGGACCGATGATAACATAAATATTTGGTGTTTATTTCAGTTGGAATTGTACATTGTTCAGCAACAATTCATTTCTCGCCTGGATTAGTGTTTATCTCTGTCGACGGCACTATAAGCACTATGCACGCCCGATAATACAATAGAACATCACACATACATTGCTCATCTAACAAAGAGCAGAAACAAGTCAAAAACAAAACACAAACCCCCACCACTCATATCTCACCAGTAACAATGATGTTTACCACTCACTCGACTGCAGGCAGTGGCGCTGAACCAGAAGGCTGGCTAAAGCAGCAGATATTCACACTCGTGCACGTGCAGAGAGCAGAAAAGCCCATGTGAGCAGACCAGGTCGGGCAGGCGGACAAGGCCAAGTTGTCGGACAAGGCAGGGAGAGCGGACAAGGTTACGGCTCCACGGACGCGTGGCCCTCGTCAAGTGACGAGGGCGGCCCCAGCCAGGAGTGGCACCTGTCTGCAGGGCAAGCAGGTGGGGGGGGGGGGACACGTATCAATAGCAGACTGCAACAGGTGCGGTCAGGGGCATAAGTCCGCAAGCAGGACGGCAACCCGCTCTGGAGGTTGCAAGCGGCTCAAGGGCGAGTCAGCAGTCTATGGCTAAGACACAATAACCATCGCCACCCGGCGTTGGCGTTACGGTGTCAACAGCTTTGCGACGCTCCGAACATCTAGGGAGGCCTTCCACTAGAGGTTGTGGCGAGGCGTCACAGAGGAAGGCAACGAAGGGTAAGCGGCAAGTAATGGCAGACATGGGTTTGGAGGGCGGGAGTATAGCACCCAAGAAGTTTTCAAGTACTGTGTCTCCTCGGGACATGGATATGTGTCATCCAGGGATGCGGGAAAGCAACTGTTGGAAACAATACTTGAGAGTGTAAGGCAGGCTTTGTCCCCATTAGCGGCCCGTTTAAATATACAGTTAAGCGCAAACACGGGAGGCGCAGGCAATACTTATGGGGCAACAGCGCCAGAGAGAGTCATAGGTTCCCCTGGCGGCACATCAATGGGAAGTGCAGTACCGGCCGCAGCAGCAGAAACGCTGCCTTCCTTAGTACCCGCTTGGTCTTGAGTGAGAACACAGGGGCATCCACGTCAGCCACTACAACAAAGGTTAGGAGGATGTCTGATGTGGCATACAAGGATGCAAACATGGCAAAAGCCAATCCATTGGGCATGCATTTGCTAAAAGAGGTTAAAGAGAAGAATTGGGCAGGGGACTATGTGGAGTTATTACCTTCACTTCGAGGCTATAGGGAAGCGGGCAAGGTCAACAAAAAAGAGGGATGCCAGGAAAAGGATGTGGAAAGATGTCTCTTTCCCCGCACTCATTGCAATTGGACACGGGCTTTCGGAATCCTGGTTGGGGTAATGGGGGAGAAGGAACCACATTTGTGTTCCGCTCTTTTGAAATACAAGAACATGATCAGGGAAGCATACAGTACCACAAATACGGGGGCACGGGTTGGTGGAATTATGACGAGGAATTCAGACAGAAAATGGAGGCTCAGAAGTGGGAGGTCTCTTGGGACGTCAAGGATGTGGATCTCTATTTAGAGTATATCTCGGGTGTGACGCCCCTTTTGCGGGGCGAACACGGGTGGTAGAGGCGCATGGCGATCCGACACTGGGGGGGGAGTCATACGAGCGGTAGCCAAACAGGCGTCTGTTGGGCCTTTAATGACTCCAACTGTAAGTTCGACAATTGCGGTTTCCGGCACGTGTGCTCCAATTGCGGGGGCCATCACACATGGAAGGGCAGGCGCGGATTTAGGGGAACAGGGCGAAAGATTAGCCAAGAGACCGTCGGAAATATGGCACCATGGCTGGAAGGGTAACCCCAATAGGGAGGCAGCCCAGCTAATTATAGTTGGGTTTAAGGAGGGGTTCAGGATCCCATTTGAGTATCAAGCGGGATCAAAGGGCGGACGTAATTTGAAATCGGTCATGGTTCTTGGTAATGCAGCAAGGGAAAAAGTGGAAAAGGAAGTCGAATTGGGGAGGCTGGCAGGCCACTTTTATTTTCCCCCTTTTCCAAATCTCAGGATTTCCCCATTGGGGGTGGTCCCCAAAAAAGAGACGGGGCCTATAGATTAATCCAGCAGCTATCCTACCCAGAAAGTTTGTCAGTGAATGACGGCATCGATCGGGAATTGTGTTCAGTGACTTACGCAAATTTCGATCAGGTAGCAGCGCTAGTGGGAAGAATGGGTAAAGGAGCATTAATGTCAAAAGCAGACATTAAATCGGCATTCAGGCTTCTGCCGGTTCAGACCGTACAAATAATATGTGCAAACAATAATCTCTAAATAGGTCTCACTCACAACAATGGTGTAGTACATAGGGGTATAATGTGGCACAAAAACTCACTCAGAGATTCTTCCGCATGCGCCACGTCCGGTGACGTCACTTCCTGTGACGCGGCGGTCAGGGCGGAAGACGCTGTCTACCGCTGCGATCTCTCCAGCTCGTTTGCCAGCATCTCCTCACGTCAATATTTCCCAAACAGTGTCCTCCAACCGGCTTGTTAGCGTCACAGGAAGTGACGTCACCGGACGTGATGCATGCGGAAGAATCTCTGAGTGACTGTACCAGCGGCGTCTCCCCACGAGTCACCTACGGCTCTCTCCAACGACCGATATCTCTGTACAAATGTGAGTGCATTACCTGTGTGTTTTTGTGCCACATTATACCCCTATGTACTACACCATTGTGTGCTCTCTTTCTTTATCATATCCTCGGGAGGTACACTCAGCATTTATGGACCCATCTAGCCCACCAGATGCACAGATCTAATATTACCATTATCAGAGGGCTTCTATTATACAAGGGCTCCAGGCAGAGAGAGAAGGATCTCTGACACGTCTGTTACCTATCCATTTATTGTGAGTGAGACCTATTTAGAGATTACTGTTTGCACATACTATTTGTTTGGTCTGCACTATTATTTCTTCCACTCTTTTCCCTGCATATTATCTCAAGAATTGAGCGCTCCCCCCACCTGGAAGACAACGCAAGAACTTTGGACCTGGACAGTCCTTTAAGGGTGTAGAGCTGCTGTTTATATATTTTTTCACATTTGGTGAAGGATATTTTATTCACTACAGTATATTTATTTGTATATTTTTTTGGAAGTTCATATTTATATATCACGTTTATAACAATTGTAATTAGTTCACTATTAGAAGCGCCCGGTACCATTTTTTTTGTTACATTCTGCCGGTTCACCCAGAATGTTTCCACTTGCTGGGCTGCATGCTCGATGGACAATACTTTGGCGATTTATGCTTACCGATGGGATACGCGCTTTCTTGTTTTTATTTTGAAACCTTTAGTACCTACCTTGAGTGGGTAGTGCATTAAAGGGTGCATAGGTCATGGAATACTTGGACAACTTCCTGTTCGTTGGGCCCCCCGGGGTTCAGATTTATGTGCAAGGTGGCTGTTTAAATTTTCAGCCATGGCACGTGAGTTCCCATTGGCCGACGAGAAGACGGTGCGTCCAACGACTGTCCTTAGTTTTCTGGGCATTGAGATTGACTCAGTGAGGATGGAGTACAGGCTACCGCCTGAGAAGCTGGTCGCTCTGTACAAGCTACTCCGGGAATTCATGGCCCTGAGAAAGACCTCACTGCTCGGCCACCGAGCCTTCCCAGCGCAAGTCATGCCGGCAGGGAGGGTGTTTGCAAGGCGCCTCTCCGCTGCCACAGTTGGGGCAGGACGCCCTATCCATTTCATTCGGGTCATCGCAGAAATCTGCAAGGATTTGGCGGTACGGCTGGAATTTTTAAAGAAATATAACGGCAGGACCTTGTGGTGAGGGCGCCCAGCCCACAACGCTGAGCTGCAACTGTTCACAGACGCGTCAGGATCAGTGGGCTTCGGTGCATCTTTTAATGGGGCATAGTGCGCGGAGCAATGGCCACTCCACTAGAAGGAAACTCGGCTCATTAGGAACTTCACGTTCCTAGAGCTACTGTATTCCCTTTGCTTGTCGCAGTGCGTATGTGGGGGCATTTATTTGCAAACGGGGAAGTTACCTTCTGGTCAGATAACATGGGGGTAGTAGAAGCGGTGAACAATTTTGGATCATGTTCCCCACCGACACTGGCCCTTCTACGCAATTTTGTGCTTTCGTGCCTTCACCTAAACATTGCGTTCAGGGCACGGCATGTTCCGGGGGTTGCAAATAACATTGCTGATTCTTTATCCCGGTTACAGATGGCGCAGTTTCGGAAGCTGGCACCAGAGGCGGAGCTAATCGGCAGACCGTGCCCAGTAGACTCGTGGGAACTTGCAACGGTCCAGTGATTGGGGCATACTACAGAGGGACCCTGTTCTCAAAGAGATTGTCCCAGAAAAACCTCAGATAGTTTATAGAAGGGCAAAAAACCTAAAGTCCCGGCTATCACCAAGTTGTCCCTTTGATGGTCTTCGAGACCGCCATGTTACATGGCTAAGTAACCTTAAAGGATACTATACATGCTCCAAATGTATTGGATGCAAAAATAGTGTTAAGGGCAAATCATTTAAATCAAACAAAACAGGAGTGGTCTACGATATAGAAACATTTATTAACTGTAAGACGGATTATTGTGTTTACTTACTGCAATGCCCATGTGGGCTACAATACATAGGGCGCACAGGGAGACCTCTCAAGAGGCGATTTGCCGAGCATATATACAACATCAAGAGAGGCCTCGAGACACATAGCGTCTCTAATCATTTCAAGCTAGTGCATAATCAGATTCCTGATGGCCTTATATGTATGGGTATTGAACATCTAAAACCAAATTGGCGCGGGGGAGACAGGCTGGGCATGTTGTCCAAAAGAGAAAGTTATTGGATATATGTCCTGAAAACCTTGTCCCCATTGGGTCTAAATATTGATTTCGATCTGGCATCCTTTTTGAAAGACCCTTAGAATCTGCTTGTTTCATCTTTCTTCAATGTAGTTATCGTTTTCTATTGAATTTGTAAATATGATCAATGTTAAACATTAGGTTTATGTAATCAACTATAGGACAAGTGTTTATTTTATTAATTTAATGTTTTAACATGTTTTAAGTCATTTTATATTTTTTGATATATTAAAAGGGTAGTAGTGAGGACTGGTTTGACCCTAACAGCACAGTATATCAAGTCAGCTGTTTCTGGTCCTGCAATTACTCAGTTAAGTGACGAAAATGATCGCCGCCCATTTGTGGGCAGATACAAGTTTTAGTGCATGTACTCAAGGCACCAGTGTACTGGACTCCTTCAACTCCTGAGGAAGTGACGTAGCGTCACGAAACGCGTAGAGAGGAGGAGCCTAGTACAGTGCACGTTGTAAGCTGTCACCTGCGTTGCATCTCGTGGTGTGGGGAGAACTTCGGGCACTGCGCCGCTGACGTCATCGGTTGGCGCGCGACGTCGTGAACAACACACCATCGAGTGGACACAGGCTGCGGACGGCATTCTTGAGCGGCATGTTTGCCCTCGCAAAATGTGAGTGTAACATCGCTGCTTTTTAACATTGTTAAATAAAATTTGCGGAGTACACTAGGCTGTCTTTCAATTTTCTCCAACCACGGTTGTTGCGGTGTATGCTGCTACTGGGACGACGCAGACCGAGTTGAAGAGAGCCACCTTAGGAACCACGAGGGGCCCGTGGAGATCAAGGTGGAGGAAGAGAGCCAAAGAACAGATTCTCTCCCCCGAATGAACAAGAAAATATCCTGTAAGTAGGGATTTTCCTCTTCAGGTTGGGGCAATTGAGTCTGTATACTGCGCAATGGTGTGTTTTCTTTATCTGTTATTGCAGACAACATAAGGGAACACGCCTAGAGGAAAATCTACCTCACATTGTTGATGAATCATTCTACCACCAGGACTAACTTTTCAAACAGGACTGTCTTTCGATATGGTACTGTAATTATCATCACCACACTTTGCGCCGGGGACATTTTTTGTATTTGTATCTGTATGGTATTGGATTTGAACAATCCATTGTTTATTGCCCCCTTGGCTGCATATGTAATCACATTGTAATCACTCAATTGTTGTTATCACACCAATTAGTCTATCACTTGGATCAAGCGCTGGTAGAGAGTTTTTTTTTAGTTAGTTTTGTATTCAGGTCCAGTGATGGACCTAGTATGGGCCTCCCTGGCTCCAGGTACGTGGGGTGCTTACACGGCGGCTTGGCGTGACTATCAGAGTTTAGCGGGGGAACTGGAACTTGAGACGTCAGAAATAGGGGCCTTACTGTCTTATGTACTAAGATTGAGAGCAAAGGGTTTAACGGGAGGGTCCATAGGGAAAACAACTGACTGCGGCTTCCTTTTTCCTTGAAGTTGAATAGCAAGGAGGATCCGGTGAAAGCATTTATAGTCAAGAGGGTAGTATCGGGGCTGAAGAGGGGGTTTAATGCAGATGACAGAACAGGTTTGTTTTTCCACTTTTGAGGCAAAACTCTTTAAACTGACGTCTACATTGGACTTCTTTGCGGCATTGCTGGCAGGGGGAGCTAGTCACCGCATCACAGAGATGAGGGGGAGGTTTGCAGCTTGGGGACGTAAGTCTACGGTTAGGGTCATTGAAGCTGCACATTCAAAGGTCAAAGATGGACCAGCGGGGGAAGGGAGACTGGATTTCGCTTCTAGGTTTTTACCAGGGAGTGTAATTTGCCCGGTAAAAGCACTAAGGGAATATCTGGGTTGCAGGCCAAGCGGACAGGGTCCACTGCTAGTACACGCAGATGGGGTGCCGTTGTTCAGATTTCAGTACCTGCGGGTTTTCCGGTATGCGCCTTAAGCGCCAGGCTGGCTACAAAAAATATCCACTTGAAACAGCCGTCCTCCAAACTCGGGCCCAAGTTCATTGGACCTTATAAAATCTTGAAATAAGTAAACCCGGTGGCGTTCAAACTGGAACTTTATACCCCCAGTGTTCAGTGTATCTCTCCTCCAGCCGTTCGTCCAGAACACCTTCTCTCCTCCTACCCTCCCCCCTCCTAAACTGTTCTTGGTGGATGGCCAGGAAGAATTTGAAGTGAGCCAAATATTGAATTCCGGTAGTTCCCGTGGTGGTCTACAGTACTTGGTCCATTGGAAGGGTTATGGACCTGAGGAAAGTTCATGGATCAGGTCCAGGGATGTCCATGTCTCCAACCTGGTCCGGGCGTTTCATCGGAAATTTCCTGCCAAACCGTCTTAGATCGCCCAGAGGTCTCTCCTCAAGAGGGGGGTACTGTAAGGATTCTGCTTGATCCGTGTCAGGTTTTCACTTCGGTCCAGGTTTTCTGTCTCTCCTGCCCTTTCTGCTCTCTCTGGCCATTTTTGGTACTGGAAGCCTGCGTTCTAAGGCTGCAGTTACCATAGGGAGTCGCCGAGCAAAGTTATGTGTGTTTGCAGCTTCTGTCGGTCTTTGCAGTTACTCGTTACCCTCTTGCTTGTTTTGAATTCCTGTTGCTGACCCCGGACCGTGACCCCGACCTCGCTGCCTCCCGCCTGCCCTGACCTCTGCTTGCCTCCTCAACTTTGCACCTCTGCCGCCAGCCCTGACCGCTGCCTGTCCCCTGGACTTTGCGCACTGCCACCAGCCCTGACCGCTGCCTGTCCCCTGGACTTTGCGCACTGCCGCCAGCCCTGACCCCTGCTTCCATACAGACTACGGATACTCTTACAGGACTCTGTCCCTGGGTTGTGTTCGGTTTATTTGCATCCCTACCTCAGCCCTGCGGGTCCGCCTCCTGATTTGAGATGAGCACCGTCACACTGATGCCCTCTTCCTAGCTGTACTTAAAGGCGGTGCCCCAAATTTAGCAGTGCCACTACCCCCTTGAGAGGGGCAGGTCACACAGCCAAGAGCCTGACTATTGGGCCTTCTCGGGTCCTCTTCCCTTCAGGGGAGAGTGAGTGAGTACCATACCTCTGCCTCTGCTAGAGGGGCAGGGAAGAGCTGGGACTGCTGCGGGTGCCCTTGGCCTGTAGTGAAGGTCCAGGGACCATCCTTCAGTGGGTAGCAAAGAGTGGGACTGTATTGGGCAGAAGATTGCCGTGTACTGCTGTTGGTGTACAGACAATAAACTGTTCCTGTTATTATACCTCCGGCCCGTTGTGTGATCTTACTGGGGGGAGAGGTTATCGGTTCTACCGTGGGAGATCATCTTCAGTTCCCTGGAGCTTACGGCAGATGGAGGCGCTGCACGGCTAAAGATATGTAAGGTATGAACCCCAGAATCCTAGTCCTATATCCCCACAAGCAGCAGCGGACGACTCAGCCCTCCTGTTACCAGCAGGTATTATGCACCACACGAACAGTAATGGCAAAATCTCCCACAGGGTGGAGGAAACATCGTTACACCTATATTTGTATTTACAGTATATTGATCCAGAGGAAGGCAAACAAAACAAATGCAGTGAAACATCCAATGATATCTCATAACGGGGAAATTAAATTCCTTCCTGATTCCAAATATTGGTAATCAGATTACTTCCTGGTTCAACATCCAATATCCCTGTATACCCTTCTTTTCTAAAAAGATGTACAACTTTTCTTGAAAATATCTATTGTATCTGCCATCACAGTCTCCATGGGTAATGAATTCCACATTATAACTGCCTTTACTGTAAAGAACCCTTTCCTTTGTTGCTGGTGAAATCTCCTTTCCTCCAACCTTAAGGGATGGCCCCGAGTCCTTTGTACTGCCCGTGGGATGAATAGTTCTTTTGAAATGTCCTTATATTGACCCTGAATATATTTGTATATAGTTATAATATCCCCTCTTAGACGCCTCTTTTCTAATGTAAACAAATCTAATTTATCTAGCCTTTCCTCATGTTAGGTTTTCCACCCCCTTTATTCATTTCGTTGCTCTTCTCTGCACTTTGTCTAGTTCCATAATGTATTTTTTATGGAGGGGTGCCCAAAATTGTACTTCGTATTGAAGGTGTGGTCTTACTAATGCTTTATAGAGAGCCATAATTATGCCTTTTCCCCTTCCATCCATACCCCGTTTAATGCAAGATAAGATATTTTTTGCTACTGTCTGACACTGTGCAAGCACTCCTAAATTCTTCTCCATCAAGAATTTACCTAATTTCCCCCCATTTAATTTGTCAGTTGCCTGTATATTCTTGTTTCTCAAATGCATAACCTTACATTTATTTGTATTAAACCTCATCTGCCATTTACCTGCCCAAGTTTCCAGTCTCCAAGTCCTCCTGGAGAGAAATTACATCCTGCTCTGATTTCACTACCTTACACAATTTAGTGTCAGCAGTAAAGATGGAGACTTTGCTCTCTATTACAACCTCAAGGTCATTAATAAACAAGTTAAAAAGCAGAGGTCCCAGTACCGATCCTTGAGGTACTCCACTCACGACCTTAGCCCAACCTGAAAAAGTTCAATTTATGACAACCCTCTGTTGTCTATCCTTCAACCAGTTTTCAATCCAGGTGCATACATTATTACTGAGTCCAATTTGCCTTATTTTGTACACCGACCTCTTGTGTGAAACGGTATCAAAAGCCTTTACAAAATCTAAGTAGACCACATCAACTGCATTACCCTGGTCTAAATTCCTACTTACCTCCTCAAAGAAACTAATAGGGTTAGTTTGGCATGATCTATCTATATATATAAATGTGAAAATCTTGTTTGTGAGTCTCTGTAGACCATTTAATTGGTCCGTCGGTCCGCCCGGCCTCCCACGGCTCTCATTGGCCGGTGTGTCTGCCCCCCCCTGTGTCCCGCCCCCCCACGACTCTCATTGGCCGGTGCTCTAGCCCACTATTACATTCACACACCACACCGCATACCCGCAGCCTCACACACTCCCTGCCTTTGAGCCCACTCACCCTCCTTTGGCGCTCTCCCTCTCCCCTGGCGCTCTCCCTCTCCCCCGGTGCTCTCCCTCTCCCCCGGCGCTCTCCCTCGGCGCTCACCCTTCCCCGGCGCTCCCTCCCACAGACTGCTCCCACTACCCCCCCCCCCAGCGCACGCTGTCTCCGGCTCTCACCTCACACAGGCCCACAGGCCATTCCCCCAGCTCACCATCCCCAAGAGCTCTCCTCCGGCTCTCAGTCGGGAGCTGTACGGACCGACGGCCCACACCACCTCCTCACCTGAGCGTCTCAGCTCAGCCTCGCGGGGGGTAACGGACACCGCCGAGGAACCCGAGGTGGAGGAGGAGGCCGGTACCTGGAGGAAGAGGAGTAGCGCGGCCGGGTGCGAGGTGAGGAAACACAGGGGAAGGGATCTTTCACGCGTCCCTGCCTTTCACGCAACACTTCACCCCCCCTGCCTTTCACCTCCCCCCTGCCTTTCACCCCCCTCCGGCCCTGCCTTTCACCCCCCCCCCAGGCCCTGCCTTTCACGCAACACCCCACCCCGGCCCTGCCTTTCACCCCCCCCGGCCCTGCCTTTCACCCCCCCCCCCCCCCGGCCCTGCCTTTCACGCAACACCCCACCCCGGCCCTGCCTTTCACCCCCCCCGGCCCTGCCTTTCACGCAACACCCCACCCCTGCCTTTCACCCCCCCCGGCCCTGCCTTTCACCCCCCCCCCTGGCCCTGCCTTTCACCCACCCCCCCCGGCCCTGCCTTTCACCCCCCCGGCCCTGCCTTTCACCCCCCCCCCCCCCGGCCCTGCCTTTCACGCAACACCCCACCCCGGCCCTGCCTTTCACCCCCCTCCCGGCCCTGCCTTTCACCCCCCTCAGGCCCTGCCTTTCACCCCCCCCTGGCCCTGCCCTTCACACCCCCCCCCAGCCCTGCCCTTCACCCCCCTCCACCCTCCCTGCCCTTCACCCCTCCCTGCCCTTCACCCTTCCCTGCCCTTCACCCCTCTCTGCCCTTCACCCCTCCCTGCCCTTCACCCCTCCCTGCCCTTCACCCCCACCCCTCCCTGCCCTTCACCCCCACCCCTCCCTGCCCTTCACCGCCCTCCCTGCCCTTCGCCCTCCCTGCCCTTCGCCCTCCCTGCCCTTCGCCCTCCCTGCCCTTCACCCTCCCTGCCCTCCCTACCCGCCCTTCGCCAGCCCTCCCTGCCCTTCGCCCTCCCTGCCCTTCGCCCTCCCTGCCCTTCGCCATCCCTGCCCTTCGCCATCCCTGCCCTTCGCCCTCCCTGCCCTTCACCCTCCACCGCCACCCCGTCCTTCCACGCCCTCCCACCGCCCCTCCACGCCCCTTGCCCCCCGCCCTTCCATGCCCCTTGCCCCCCCTGCCCTTCTGCGCCCCTTGCCCCCCGCCCTTCCGCCCCTTGCCCTTCTGCACCCCTTGCCCCCCTGCCCTTCCACCCTCCTTGACCCCCGCCCTTCCGCCCCCCTTGCCCCCTGCCCTTCCGCCCCCGTTGCCCCCCCACCCTTCCGCGCCCCCCCCCCGCCCTTCCACTTCCCCCCCGCCCTTCTACTCCATGCCCCCCACCCTTCTACTCCATGCCCCCCGCCCTTCCATGCCCCCCACCCCTGCAAGCCCGGGCAATGCCGGGTATATCAGCTAGTCCTTCATAAATCCATGTTGACTATTACTAATAATTTTGTTTTCCATTAGGTATTCCTGAATATTATCCCGTATTACACCTTCAAGTAATTTCCCCACTATTGAAGTCAGGCCTACAGGTCTGTAATTTCCCGGTTGTGATCTAGATCCCTTTTTATATATAGGCACCACATCTAGTTTACGCCAATTTGTGGTACTGAGCCTGTGGAAATGGAGTCCTTGAATATTAAGTGTAATGGTTTGGCTATTACTGAACTTAGCTCCTGTTGTGTGTGTGTCTTATGTGACTTTCTCTGTCTGTCTCTGTTCCAGCTATCTCCTGTTACTCTCTGTCTGTCTCCTGTGACTCTGCCTCCTGTTACTCTCTGCCCCCTGTGACTCTCTGCCCCCTCTGTTTCCTGTGACTCTCTGCCCCCTCTGACTCTCTGCCCCCTCTGTCTCCTGTAACTCTCTGCCCCTCTGTCTCCTGTTACTCTGTCTGTCTCCTGTGACACTCTGCCCCCGTCTCCTGTGACTCTCTGCCCCCTCTGTCTCCTGTAAGTCTCTGCCCCTCTGTCTCCTGTTACTCTCTGTCTCCTGTGACACTCTGCCCCCCTCTGTTTCCTGTGACACTTTGCCCCCTCTGTCCCCTGTAACTCTCTGCCCCTCTGTCTCCTGTTACTCTCTGTCCCCTGTGACACTCTGCCCCCCTCTGTCTCCTGTGACACTCTGCCCCTCTGTCTCCTGTGACTGTCCCTGTCTCCTGTGATTCTCTGTTCACTCTCTCATGTGACTCTGTCTGTCTCTTGTGTGACTGACTGTCCTGTTGTAGGGGGGGCTCAGCAGCTCAGCACTGTGATTAGGGGGGCCTCAGCAAGCAGCTCAGCACTGTGATTAGGGGGGCCTCAGCAGCTCAGCACTGTGATTAGGGGGGCCTCAGCAGCTCAGCACTGTGATTAGGGGGGCCTCAGCAGCTCAGCACTGTGATTAGGGGGGCCTCAGCAGCTCAGCACTGTGATTAGGGGGGGCCTCAGCAGCTCAGCACTGTGATTAGGGGGGCCTCAGCAGCTCAGCACTGTGATTAGGGGGGCCTCAGCAGCTCAGCACTGTGATTAGGGGGGCCTCAGCAGCTCAGCACTGTGATTAGGGGGGCCTCAGCAGCTCAGCACTGTGATTAGGGGGGCCTCAGCAGCTCAGCACTGTGATTAGCGGGGGCCTCAGCAACTCAGCACTGTGATTAGGGGGGCCTCAGCAGCTCAGCACTGTGATTAGGGGGGCCTCAGCAGCTCAGCACTGTGATTAGGGGGGCCTCAGCAGCTCAGCACTGTGATTAGGGGGCATCAGCAGCTCAGCACTGTGATTAGGGGGGCCTCAGCAAGCAGCTCAGCACTGTGATTAGGGGGGCCCCAGCAGCTCAGCACTGTGATTAGGGGGGCCTCAGCAGCTCAGCACTGTGATTAGGGGGGCCTCAGCAGCTCAGCACTGTGATTAGGGGGGCCCCAGCAGCTCAGCACTGTGATTAGGGGGGCCTCAGCAGCTCAGCACTGTGATTAGGGGGGCCTCAGCAGCTCAGCACTGTGATTAGGGGGGCCTCAGCAGCTCAGCACTGTGATTAGGGGGGCCTCAGCAGCTCAGCACTGTGATTAGGGGGGCCTCAGCAGCTCAGCACTGTGATTAGGGGGGCCTCAGCAGCTCAGCACTGTGATTAGGGGGGCCCCAGGAGACAAAAGGGTGAAAATCACTGACCTAACCCCTTAGCAACCAGACTGAATGGGTGGGTTACAATAAGTAACAAACACATCCTATTCTGGTCCGACAACCTTGGGGTGGTGGGAGCAGTAAACAGCCTCTCCGGACCATCAATCCCGGTGACCCGGCTGCTGCGGAGGCTGGCGCTGCTCTGCATGCGCAGCAACATCAACTCTAACGCCAAGCATGTCCCGGGGAGATTAAACGGGATAGCGGACGCCTTACCACGGTTAAATTGGACAGAGTTTAGGTGAGCAGCGCCAGCGGCAAATGCTACAGGTCTAACGTGCCCACGTACCTTTGGCAGATAGGGATATCGGACTAATGGACCTGGTCCAGAAGTTGCTAACCCCACGCACCTGGAAAACCTACCTCTGGGCTTGGCACACATGGCTTGTATTCAAGGCAAAGGGCAGCATTGAGGGTAAGCGAGGTAGCAGCGCGCGGATCATTAGCTTCCTACAGGCCCAGAAGGCAGCTGGGGTGACGCGGACCAGTGTTGGGGACATGTTGGCAGGTTTGGCTTTCTTCCTGAAGCTCCACAACCGCAAGGACATAACCAAGGATTTCATAGTAAGGAGAATCCTCATAGGCTGGGGTAGGGGCGAAGCGAACTGACAGGAGGGAGCCGGTAACGCCAGACAGGCTTGAGGTTATTGATCATGGCAACAAAATGTATTTATTTATTTATAAAATATTTTACCAGGAATTAATACATTGAGAGTTACCTCTCGTTTCCAGCATGTCCTGGGCACAGAGTTATGATGACAGATACATGTTTACAGGTAAGAGGTATGTGTCAATACCGCAGAAAGGGAACTGTTCAGAGTCGCATTTGCCGTGGCTTTCTTTGGCGCCTCCAGGGTCGGAGAGCTAGTGGCAGCATCTAAAGCAAGCCAGGGGGTGGGTTTGCTTTTCGCAAACGTGATTATTAATGCTACGTCGGTGGCGTGCAGGATCCACAGGTCTAAAACCGACCAAGCGGGAAGGGGAGCGTGGCTCCACCTCACGAGGAACCGTAATGAAAGAGTGTGCCCAGTGGCGCTGATTAAGCACTACGCAGGCATAGGCCCAAGGTAGGGGGCAATTTCCTCATCCATCAGGACGCAACGCCGCTCACAAGGTACCAGTTTTTAGGCGGTGCCTTGCAGCTGGGGGGATGGATCCTGGTTTATTTGGTACTCATTCCTTCAGAATCAGCGCTGATACAGCGGCAGCTGAGAACGGCATTACGCCGGAGCGAATAAAGAAACTGGGGAGGTGGAAGTTCAGCGCCTATAGGGGTTACATCAGGGCCAAAGGGCACAGCAGCGTGCGGACACAAGAATATTAACATATTTGTCCCTCTCAGTAGGTAGCCGTGCAAGAACCCTGTAAGTGTGAATCATGGGTCATTCCTTCATCCATTGGGCGCACGAATGGGCGAAGGATCAGCGGTGCGGCCAGCAGCTGGGGTTTACGGAAGATGAATTTGCGTTGTGGAGTGAGGTCGTAATCATTTGGTCCGAAATTATTCCAAGGCGGATTTGGAAGGGGCCGGGGAAATGGATCGGGAAAGAAAAGGCTAGGAAGAAGGTAAATAAGGCCATGGGCAAATTCATCCTCTCTTGCGGCGGTAAAACTCTTAGGCACAGAGAGATTGACGCCAAGGACGGCAGCTGGCACCGACGAGATGGCGTGCATCTATCGCCAAAGGGTTTGGAGATGTTTCTACATAACATCAAGGGGAGTTTGCGGGAGGAATTGAGGTCAGAGGTCGCAGCTTTGGGTGGGCGTGTCGGCCCCAGGGGAGCCGGTGCCCGGCAGAGGGGCCTCCGGGTGGCGGAGCTGCCGCGCCAGCCAAGCTCAGGAGACGTAGAGAACGGGCGAGGACTTTAGGGTCCGTCCCTCAGCTGGAGCCCCTAGAACAGCTCGGCAGGCTGGAGGCGCCGGCTGTAGGGCCGGGCCGGCCTACGCCCAATCAACGCTGGTAAAAGGCTGGGCGCCAGCTTTAGGGCTGGCCCTAAGCTGACCCTAGGGGCGGGAGGGGGAGGGAAGCAGCCCAACATCGGCTGAATGAGGATCTCCCCCTCCCATCTTACAGTGCTTTGGGCGGGGGGAGGGAGCACGGCCAATTACTGGCTGCTGGGCTGGCGGGCAGGCTGGTTGATTTTAACAGCGGGTGTTAAAATAAAGCTGTGACCTTTTCTTCCAACCTTGTGTGGTGTCACGTTATTTGGTTTAGCGTCACAAGGGATGGGCGGCGCTTATAGCCTTTAGTCCCTCGTAGGACAGAAATGACCTAGTGTGATGTGTTTAATGGGTTAATACTTGTTGATTGACGCCTTTAGAGTATATATTTGAAATGATCAGTATGGTTTATCTGGAAGTTTTCGCCCCAAAAATCCCTTCCTTGCCAGAGCCCTGCAGATTGTCATTCCATTAACCCCTTCCCAGAGTCCTGCAGAACGTTGCTCCAATAATGAATAATTTTGGGATACCTTGTATATATACTGGTGTGTGCATCTATATATATATGTGTATATATACATATATTTATTCAAGAACGTTCTGTATATGCCGATTCCTCCCCTCCCCCCCATGTCGGAAGCCGCAGGGAGAAGGATACATATCGGGGTAAAGAATGTTCAGGGAGAAGATTCTGCAACAGTGTATCAGTGAGTCCAACATCGAGATGCAGAGCGCGTGGGGGGTGGGGGGCGGGGGGGGGGGGGCGGAGGGATGAGGCCATGAGGGAAAAGTGGGTCAGAGGAGACATAATAAAACAGGGTGTGAGACAGAGGGGGGATCCGTGAGAAGAGGTGAGAGAGAAAGGGGGCATAGTGGGAGAAGAGACGCAGGGGGGTAAGGTGAGAGAGAGATGAGGGAAGGGGATGAAGGGAGTGGGAGTTAGAGGAGAAGGGGAGGGACCCTTCAGTGGGAGGTGGGAGGAGGACAGGAGTGTCACATCGCTGGCAGCACTCGGCACTTACAGCGGACACCAGGGCGCAGCGGCAAACATGGACAGCGATATGTACGCGCAGCTCAACTTCCTGGGTCTTGGAGGGCTGGCTGAACATAACCCCGAGAGTCTGACCCGCGGCCGCGACGTTACCGAGATCACCGACGACAACCTGTGAGTCTGTCTCTTCCCCCCCCCCATGTGTAGGCACAGACCCCCACACTGCACCCTGATGGGAACCTACTGATACCAAATCCCATGTGTCTATCCCAGGGGTGCGCAAACTGGGGGGGCGGCGGTTACAGAGGCCCCGCGCTTCCCCGAAGGCATTTAAATGAAATGCCGGTGATTGCGCGAGGCCTCTGTAACTTGACTTAAATGTTCCAGCAACGCGTCACCATGGCAACCTGGCGGATGCCACGAGGTCACTTGACATCGCGTTACCATGGTCACGTGACGTCACATGACTCCGCGGCGTCATTTGATGCTGGAGCGGAGTGGGGGGGGGGGGGGGTGTTGCGCGAGCTGGGGGTGAGAGCAGGTAGGGGGGCGCAGGGAGAAGAGTTTGGGCACCCCTACTCTATCCCCATCATTCACAAATCTGTCTCTGGGCCCCTCCCCCTCCTCTCTTGGGTGGCTGCTCAGTGCACCCACCACCCTCACAGGGAAGAAGACATTTCCTGATTCTCTCCCTCCCTCCTTTCTCATATCCCTCCTCTCACGTCTTTTTCTAATACCCAACTCTCCCTTCTTTTTCTGTCATATTTCCACTCTCCCTCCTGTCTCTGTCTTACATTCTGTGATTCCTTACTCTCTCATATCTCCCTCTCTTCCTCCTTTCTCTCTCATATCTCCCTCTCTTCCTCCTTCCTCTCTCATATCTCCCTCTCTTCCTCCTTTCTCTCTCATATCTCCCTCTCTTCCTCTCTCATATCTCCCTCTCTTCCTCCTTTCTCTCTCATATCTCCCTCTCTTCCTCCTTTCTCTCTCATATCTCCCTCTCTTCCTCCTTTCTCTCTCATACACAACTAAAGGGGGTGAAACAAAAGACAGCCTGCGTCTGCAGCAGCGAGACGTTCTATAGACATGCTACTGTGTGTGTGCAGAGTTCTGATGTGTTGGCAGAATGACAGAACGTGATACAGCGGAGGCTGCCTCCCAGGGCACTTGAGGTTGGGTTTGTTGGGGGGGATAATGGTTCTAACTTCGTTGACGCACTGAAACAAGGCAACATGACACACATTCCTTATTTTGCACACGTACTCCATGTAATAGTCACTTGATTGCTAGCTCAGTGTAGGAAGGTACAGAGCATTGTGTCAGTTACCAGAACAATATGTTCTCCCTGTAGCCGATCATACACAGCCTGCAATGCCCTGTCTAGGCTGCAGGAGCAGAACAGGCTGCCTCGTCCCCAGCTAAGCACAGAGGTGCCTGCACGCTGGAACTCCGGCTTATATAGGCTGCCTCGTCCCCAGCTAAGCACAGAGGTGCCTGCACGCTGGAACTCCGGCTTATATAGGCTGCCTCGTCCCCAGCTAAGCACAGAGGTGCCTGCACGCTGGAACTCCGGCTTATATAGGCTGCCTCGTCCCCAGCTAAGCACAGAGGTGCCTGCACGCTGGAACTCCGGCTTATATAGGCTGCCTCGTCCCCAGCTAAGCACAGAGGTGCCTGCACGCTGGAACTCCGGCTTATATAGGCTGCCTCGTCCCCAGCTAAGCACAGAGGTGCCTGCACGCTGGAACTCCGGCTTATATAGGCTCCAGCGTCTCCATGAGCAGCTGAAGGTGGGCACCGAGTATGTAATGGCGTACGCCAGGCAGCTGGATGAGGCCTTTCTCCAGCCTAGACATTGGCATGTGATGGGAGAGCTGTGCAGGCTGCTGAGGCCTGTGAGGAGCCCTCCTAATGTGCATTCTCGCGCTGAACCAAGGACGTTTCCATTGAGCAGAGTGCGCAAACAAGGCCCCTTTTTTGTCATTAAGCAGAAAGTAGCATTTTTTCAGCATTTTGATAGATATTTGCTAAACTTATTTGGTTGGACTCGACTTGTTTCGTGTACTGCTTTACTTATAACTAAGGGCAGTGCCACTCTTGGACCTGTGGGAATGGGCTTTAAGAAGGGATTTCCCCCAAACCCTGCCCCTGCTATTTGAGTGCATTTTTTGTGACTCTTCCTTAGTTATAATATTTGTATTGCCCGCTTTGCTTGCTCTCTGCATTAATCTATATGCAGATCCTCTGTCAGCGACACGTCCGATGGGAACACTATGCCTGCTGAGGGACCAGTGTGCTTTCATATCTACTACTCCTTTATACTGATTGCTAAATCTATCTATCGATCTATGATTCATTTTCATAATTTCTGTATAATATTGTGATTTATTTTAGTACCGTATTAAAGAACTATTTTTCTAAAGCATACATACCATTCTTTGGCATGAGTGCTGGTTTACTGGCTATGCATATTAACCCAGGCTGTGCTGAAAAGCTGGGTAATACGCAGGCATAAATTTATAGGGGTCCATGTCAAGATGGATTTGAAGCAAAAGGTGGCACTGTGTGCTCATTTCGATGTCATTTCCCAGAATCCCTTGCTGCAGTGGGAGCTCTGTATGCTTGGTGATAATGGTGGAAAGCGGGGTTGCAGACCTGTCTGAGACATGTGAATGTGCTCACAAGTGATCTTTGTATTTGCTACATGAGTGCTGGAAACTGATTATATTATTTTGACATTTGTGATTCGTGTATTAAGGGATCCCTTTTGTTCCCTATGCACCATATCATTATTTTTTCTTTCTGAGGATATATGTGGTGCGGTCTTACCAGTTTTTATGCTCAGTGCCTGGCTTGTTTTTTTCTTCATGTATGTCCTGAACCACAGACACTGTTCCACCTCTCAGTAACGCACAGGTGGGAGGGAGGGAGGGCCCCGGGAGGGAGGGCCCCGGGAGGGAGGGAGGGAGGGCCCCCAGAGGACATACTCCTTTTATTTTGTTTACATTTTCCTCACATTAATTAGCACCCGAATAACCTTTGAAAACTGTTAGCACTCCTGGAGTGGTTATATGGTACCTGTGCGAATCAATGCATTGTCCACTCCACTGCCACCAGTCTTATGCTGCAGCCCAAGTGCCTGCGCTGGACGCGCCCGCGAGGCAGGCGACACGTGCAGCCGATTCCCCCGGTCTGCATTGAGTTGCAGGGGGAAAGACAGGGGGGCGTGACTGGAGCGCGGCCGTGACGTCACAACGGCAGGTTCACCCTTATTGGCTGAACCGCTGGGGGGCGTGGCCTAGCGCTCCGTCACGACTCCTGCTCTCAATTTTCACGAGAGTAGGAGTTTCTCTCGGCGCAGCGCGGCGGCCGCCCCTCGCAGAGGGCCCGTCCCCATTGTGGGGCGGCTCTTGTCCCTGCAGCGTCCGCCACAGGGGGCGCTGCAGTTGCCAGCGGGGACCTGGCCTTAGGAGTATTGAGTGACTCACTCTGAAGGGGTTGAGTAATTCAGTGGTAGCAAATTCTTAACACAACCGGTGAGAGAGGCTGTCTCGCTGTCTGAGGGAGATGAACTAAACGTAGCTAAGCATTGCGGCTGCATATTTCGTCACAGTCTCAGGCTGACATGCCTGCCATTGGCGCTGAGTCTGTCAGTCACTGTGTGCCTGCTGTCAGTCAGTCTAGGACAAGTCACCGCCTGCGTTTAGCCACCACTCACCTTGCCGCAGGGACATTTGGCCACCGGCCATTTTGCCTCCAAGGTAAGCCCTAATCTTAACTCTTACCCTAAACCCCCTAATCTTAACCCCTAATACTAACTCTACCCCCCTACCCTAAAAACCTTAACCCCTTACTCTATAAACCCCTTATCCTAAACCTTCTACCCTAAAACCTGTATCCTTAACTCCCTACCCTAACCGCAAGAACCCTTTACATTAACTTACCTTATTGGCAGCAGCTGTGGCGAAGGGTCCCTCGGCGGCCAAATGCCAGTGGCGACTTGGTCACGGGGAGATGGCCACAACCAAATGTCTGATTCCGCTGTCAGTGGCTTGTTGTGTGTTATTCATTTGCTGCCACCACCACATGTATCACCCCCACCACCATCATCCATCATCATTATTGTATTGGCAAAATACTGCAGCTGCAGAGTTGCTTCCATTCCCCTCTTCCCCTGAGTCCCCAGAGTCACTTGCGACTCACAGTTCATAGTTCGGTCCCCACACAGATTACCGTCCAGTGGGCACTGGCCACCAGTGAGGTTTCCTGCTCCATTTAAGACCAGGAAGCAGTAGGGGAGGTCACAATGAACATCATGGTGTTGTTCCAGGCACTGGTGCACTCCCATATCCCAGAAGAGTACACCTGCACCAAGTCTCACTCCCTGGCCCCATTGTCTCTTGAGTAGTGATGGAGGAGGAGGATGGTCCACAGGCGGGTAGATATGTGGAGAAGCAACAGAGTCACTCCTCACAGCAGGGGCGGCCGTGTAGCCTTCCTGGGACTGGTGTACCATCGAGGAAAAGTTGTGGGTGATTGCCTCCTTCAGCTGGTGGTGCCTCTTCTACAATGACCCGAAGCAGAATCATCACGCCTGGTGATGCACAGGTTCACTGGCGCTAACTCTCCCAGACATCATAGTGGTTGGTCCGCAAGTGTTGCTGCAGACCACTCATCCCCAGGTGACCTCCACTCTTGCCCCTACGCACCGCTGCACCACAAAGCACAGAGTGCACCACCGCAGAGTCACTCAACGACCCATTGCTGGCCAATCGGACGCATTTCCACACCATGCTGGTGGCTTCTTCTTCTGAACAGATGACTGCACCCCTGTGATGCCTGCTAGAAGGGGACAAGGTATACCAAGAAGGCAAACCTGGGGACTACAACCATAGCGTCTTCGAGAGGCAAGTCCTCTGCCTCACCACCTCCAGGACACGCCTCATGGAGCTCATTTGGAAGAGCCACGAGGGGAAATAGCTGCTGACAAAGGTGGCTCGGACAAAAAAATCACTCTCCAACAAATAGGCAATATCCCGCAAATCCTCAGCACTGGCTGCCTCCTGTAACACAGAGCTACGCGCCAACACCACCTGCTCCTGTGACACAAGCTGAACAGCCACACTAGGTGCAGCGGGGTCCGGCAGCACGCTCACAACTGGGGTTGCAGCAGCCACAGTACTACGGCCACTCCGAAGGCTGGTACCAGCAGGAGAATCCACTGAGACACTGACCATTGCCCGAGGAAAAATTCCTCCCCCGACTCACAGGAGGGGCACGGGCAGAGCCCCTCCTGCCCGGCCTGTCACCACTCATTATTCAAATTAAAAAATATATATAACAAAAGACCCCCCCCCCCCCCCCACAAAAAACAAAAAAAACTCAACCCAAATCTCTCTATTTCTCACTTTAATTATTTTTTTTTCTCCTATATTCTTTATTTATTTGTCTCCGTCTGTCTGTCTGTATCTCTCTCTTGTCTGTCTCTCTCTCTCTGTCTGTCTCTGTCTGTCTGTCTGTCTGTCTGTCTGTGTGTCTGTCTCTCCCACACCCCCTGCCTTCCCTCATCAGAAAGTGTGTGAAACAGGTAGGTGAAAAATCACTCTCCAACAAATAGGCAATATCCCGCAAATCCTCAGCACTGGCTGCCTCCTCTAACAGTCACGTGCTGTTGAAATATACCATTTAATTACGTTTTAACACCCTATTTTTTATTCATGTTATCAATAAAGTATTTTTAATTTACAATAATACATTTGTTGTGATTGAGTGCTGGAAGACTGGGTTCTTTTTTCTCCCATATGATATAAGGAAGTGGGAGTGGCAATATAAATAAATAGAAATGCGTGTGCGGTGGAATGGCTTGCGGCCGCACATGCAGCAGAAGCTGCGCGGTATCACAGAGGCGACGCTTTCCGAGGATTCCGCTCGGATTTCGGTTGGCAGAATCCAATGCCAGATTTCATGCCGCGGATCGGATTAGACCGTCAAAGTCCAGGAAAATCCGCCGAATGGATTAAGACTGTTTTGCCGATCTCTAACAATAGCCGTCTCTGAAACTGCCACCCCCAGATACCCATCTGCAATACACACCGTGACTGCCTGGTATACATAGGGAATATACTCTGCTTTAGGCCTTGATTATACCCGGTCCGGCGGTGCGGGGCGACTCCCTCATCACGTCACTAGGGCGGTGCACACGCCCGAAACCTGCACTGCAAGAAGGAAGCGTGGCGGTGAGCGGTTCGCCGTCTTTGGCTGAACAGCTCATGTGACGCGGCCGCCGCGCGCCAAATTCAAAATAGAAAATCTCTTTTGGAAAAGTTTGCGCAATCTGTGCAGCTGCATTGGAGGACATTCATTTGTTCCGGCGTGGTGCACATGCGCGCCACCGGTGTAAGCACAGCCTTATACACAGTGTCAGAGTAGGTCAAATATTATTACCTTGGGGTATATACACACAGTGACCACAGGGTGTCATCATCACTGACACCTGTAGTCCTGATCACTCAGTGGTTCTGTATTTGCAATGCATTCTGGTCCGTCCTGTAGTCCTGATCACTCAGTGGTTCTGTATTTGCAATGCATTCTGGTCCGTCCTGTAGTCCTGATCACTCAGTGGTTCTGTATTTGCAATGCATTCTGGTCCGTCCTGTAGTCCTGATCGCTCTGGTTCTGTTTTCACTAATGCCTGCCCTTACCCTCTCCCATCTGGATTATTGTCACATACGGGTAACAGGCCTCCCTGCCTCACAACTTTATAGCAATCTATCCAAAATTCGGCTGCTAGAATAATTTCACGTTCACTCTGCTCATCTTATCCTTAGGCCGCGATTATAGTGAGTGCGACGGCGTGTGCGATTTCACGCGCGCTGTGCGAACAAAATGCAGCAGGTAATACGGGCCGGCCATAGTGCGCGTGGGCGCGATGCAGAGCGACCGCGCGGCAGATTTTTCAAAAGACAAACGATTTCGTTTTTTTCGCGCGGGGGCCGCCTTATGTGAGTGGTTCAGCCAATGAGGGCGAACCAGCCTGGTGACACCTCCCCATCGCCTCCATCTCAGTGCACCCGTCTCCCGTCGCGTGCACCTACTATAATCTGAGCCTTAAGTCTCTTAAACCCCTCTCCTGGCTTCCAATCAATTTCTGGATCACCTACTAAGTTCCCCTCCTTACCTTTACCGCTCTCCCCTCATCTGCTCCTCCCTACATCTCGGCTGTGATCTCTCGTCCCTGCTCGTCTCCTGCACTCTACCCATAACTGTCTCCTCTCCACCCCTTCCACCTCTACTGCTCTCTCTCGTATTAAACCTTCTCCCCTCACTGCCCCTTACCTCTGCCACTCCCTCACAGTCAGTATACACCTAGCACCTTCCCTCCCCACCTTCCAGACAAACCTTAAAACTCACTTCTTAAATGAAACATTTAAATAGCCTGAACTCGTGGCGACTGTCCCACACCCAGGCACCCCTACCAACCACTGTGGCCAAGCACTGCCATATGCTGCTCTTATTCCCTCACCTCCTGTCTCTGTAAGGCTGAGTCCCCGCTGGCGCTGAGCTCGCTGAGCGGACGGCGCTTGGCGCGGTTACTTGCATATATATATATATGCAAGTTCCCGCTCACGCGATGCATGCGGGTGCACACGCTCAGCACTTTTGTAAATAACATTTTGACATTTTCCCGCTTGCTCAGACCGCAATTGCCCCCCCCCCCCCTCTTGTCTGATCTTGTTTATAGTGCTATAATTCCCTGTACTGTAATGTCTCTCTTGTAAAGCGCTAAGTACAGCTGTAGGGGCTATATAAATAAAGACAAACATACATACATTTGCAATGCATTCTGGTCCCTGTAGTACTGATCTCTCGGTTTCTGTATTTGCAATTAATATTATTATCGTTTATTTGTAAAGAGCCAACATATCCCGCAGCGCGGGGCCGCAGAGAGAGGTACATGATATAAATAGTTACATAATGAACACGCGCAAACAGGTGCAAAATGTAATGAGGGCCCTGTCCCGAGAGATTACAATGCACAGTGAATAAGGTACAATGCTCATTGTGGGCCGGAGTGTGCCTCGGGAGGGAGTGTGCCTCGGGAGGGAGTGTGCCTCGGGAGGGAGTGTGCCTCGGGAGGGAGTGTGCCTCGGGAGTGTGCCTCGGGAGGGAGTGTGCCTCGGGAGGGAGTGTGCCTCGGGAGGGAGTGTGCCTCGGGAGGGAGTGTGCCTCGGGAGGGAGTATGCCTCGGGACGGAGTATGCCTCGGGACAGAGTATGCCTCGGGACAGAGTATGCTCAGGAGGGAGTTTGGTCCAACCGCACAGCTAATACCATTAAGGTTTAAGGGTGAGGATGTTAGCGGGTGTTAGATAGTGTTTTGATTGCTCCAATTGGGTTGGAGTGGGAGGGGGGGGGGAGAGAGGAGGGAGAGATGTTAGAGGTATCAAGATAGGCTTCCTTGAGAAAGTGCATTTTCAGGGCGTTTTTACATTGTGGAGCAGCAGAGCGGTGAGGGAGGCAGATGAGACTGGCATCAGCATTGGATGTACTGGAGTTGGGACAGGTGGACAAGGGAAATGTCAACCAGGAGAAAGTTGCAGTAGTCCAGGCGGGAGAAGTGAAGGAGAGATCAGAGTCACAGATGACCCCGCCAGCGTGCTTAGGGTGTGGATGAGATTGTGGTGTTATTGGCAGTCAGGGAGAGTTTGGGTGTAGGGTTGCAATGCATTCTGGGCCCTGTTGTGCTGATCTGTTTGGTTCTATATTTGCAATGCATTCTGGTCCCTGTAGTCTTGCTCTCTCCCCGTCACATCTCTTCCTCTCTCTCCCCCCTCAGGATCTGTAAGAAGTCGGAAAGGGGTCTGTGGGTCCCTTCCCGACGCTGGTTGCTTGTGGGGAACGTTTTGCTCATCATCCTGCTGCTGGTTGTCACCATCATACTGCTGTCACTCTGTGAGTCCTGTCCCTGTGTCGCTCTCCCATCTGTCTCTCTCCCCCTCTGCTCTTTCTCTTCCTGTCTCTCTCCCCCTCTGCTCTTTCTCTTCCTGTCTCTCTCCCCCTCTGCTCTTTCTCTTCCTGTCTCTCTCCCCCTCTGCTCTTTCTCTTCCTGTCTCTCTCCCCCTCTGCTCTCTCTTCCTGTCTCTCTCCCCCTCTGCTCTTTCTCTTCCTTTCTCTCTCCCCCTCTGCTCTTTCTCTTCCTGTCTCTCTCCCCCTCTGCTCTTTCTCTTCCTG
>NC_134490.1:72697549-72882468 GCF_040206685.1 Ascaphus truei | reverse complement strand
CAGGCACTGAATCTGCAGCCAGGTTTTATCCGTTCCAGATACAACCTGGGAATTGCCTGCATCAACTTGGGGGCGCACAGGTGAACGGGGGACGCAGGGTCGGGCAGATCAGAGGGAGTGCGCAGAGGAGGGGAGGGAGCAGTCTAGAGGACCAGGGAACGGATGAAAGAGAAAGCAGTGGGGAGACCCAGAGAGAGAGCGTGAGAAGAGCTCATGAGCCAACCTCACTCTCTTCTGTTCTTCTCTTCCTCCTCTCCCCTTCTCTTCCTCCTCTCCCCTTCTCTTCTTCCTCCTTCTCCCCTTCTCTTCTTCCTCCTTCTCCCCTTCTCTTCTTCCTCCTTCTCCCTTCTCTTCTTCCTCCTTCTCCCCTTCTCTTCTTCCTCCTTCTCCCCTTCTCTTCTTCCTCCTCCTCCCCTTCACTTCTTCCTCCTTCTCCCCTTCACTTCTTCCTCCTTCTCCCCTTCTCTTCTTCCTCCTCCCTTTCTCTTGCTCCTCTTGCTCCCCTCCTCTTCTCTTGCTCCTCTTGCGCCTCTTCTCCCCTCCCTTCTCTTGCTCCTCTTCTCCCCTCCCCTTCTCTTGCTCCTCTTCTCCCCTCCCCTTCTCTTGCTCCTCTTCTCCCCTCCCCTTCTCTTGCTTTTCTTCTCCCCTTCTCTTGCTTCTCTTGCTCCCCTCCTCTTCTCTTGCTCCTCTTGCGCCTCTTCTCTTGCTCCTCTTCTCCCCTTCTCTTCTCTTGCTCCTCTTCTCCCCTCCCCTTCTCTTGCTTCTCTTCTACCCTTCTCTTGCTCCTCTTCTCCCCTTCTCTTGCTCCTCTTCTCCCTTCTCTGCTCTCTTCTCCCCTTCTCTTGCTCCTCTTCTCCCCTTCTCTTGCTCCTCTTCTCCCCTCCCCTTGCTCCCTTCCCTCACCTCCCTTTCCCATACATGCAGGGAAGCAGTGGAGCACTTCCTGGAGGCTCTGAGCATGCAGCAGCAGAGCGGAGGTTCAGGGGGAGCAATGTCTGACAATATCTGGAGCACCTTGCGGATGGCGCTGTCCATGCTGGGGCAGAGTGAGCTGTACTCTGCGGCAGATGCCCGCGACCTCAACGCCCTGCAGGCCGCTTTCCCTCCCACCGCCTCTTCTGCACAATGACCCTTCTTTGATCCCCTGCCCTGTGAGTGCATGCTGGGTGGGCTCCCACGATGCACTGCTTCTGGAATGGTGGTGCCTCCATAATGCATTGGGACGGCTCTCCCAGGGTGCACTGTTGCTGCCGACCAAAGCTAAAAAGGATGGCGATCCAGAATGCATTGCTGTCTGGATATTCTCCCATAATGCACCTGTGCTCTCCCAAGATTAGATGGTACGAAAGGGACAGAACTGTTTTTCTTCCTCTAATAACCCCTTGATTGTATTTAATTGTCATTCATGTGTGTATGATGCCAGCTACCATTTTGCAAACAGGACGTGATGTCACTACAGGGATGCCTCCTTTTTAACAGAAAGCATGTGTGTGTGCGTGTATATATGTATATGCATTTCTGTCCCTTTGTATCAAAGCTTTTTAAGGGTTTATTATTCTCTTAACCCATTCACTGCAATGTATATCGATCTATATGCAAAGCATTGCTCTGGCAGTGAAGAGGTTAATCAGTTTGGGACTGTTGCCCGTCACTTTTGCCATCATGCCACCAAACTCTCTGGTGTGGAAAAAAATAAATAAAGGGCACGCAATGCTAATATAAATCACACTGTCTAAGGAAAGAAAGGGGAATTGTAATAAAACATGGTACCCCTGGGGTTGTAAATAAATAATGTGGTACTCAGTACTCCTTGGGCCATGACTTTCCTGTGGAAATCCCGCTACTGCCACCAGTCCTGTTCTACGCTGAAGGAAGAATCGAAGGTTCTAGTGACCCGGGCTTGGAGGGAAAAGTAAGCGTAAGGAGCAACGCTCTGCAGGCCTCTGCTGCACTGGAGGACAATAACAGCAAAGCTATGCTGCTCTAAGCCGCATGATGGGAGTAACGCTCTGCAGGTCTCTGCATGGGAGACTGTTTGCAATGTGAATGATATAAGCAGCGCTCCACTGGAGACATCTGCTCTGTAACCTGTAAAGTGTTAATCTGTATAATATTTGTAATAATAAAATGTGTAACCTGCAGATCAACCTAGTGTGGACATGGGTGTCGGCGAGCTCTGCTTCTGCCTTGTGGGGAGAGCCAATTCCTCTTCTGGTGGGGGAGATCCTCTTCTGGTGGGGGAGATCCTCTTCTGGTGGGGAGATCCTCTTCTGGTGGGGGAGATTTGTTTTAATCCTTTACTGTTCGTTGGACCAGTGCTCTAAATATTGTTATATACATGTTCTAGGTACATCATTGCATGTTCTAGGTATGTTTTATGTGGTCTTGGTATACAACGGTGCATGGTCTAAGTATTCTACTGATCTCTTCTCTGGCTCTCTATAAACTGCCCTAGATACAAGGATATTGTTCATCTAGTCTCCCTTTTCTCCTTTGTTTAGCTAATAATGTCAGAATAATTTGTTTGAAGAGACAATAATTACCGGACAAGATTAGGATTAAACATTTATTTTTATAAAGTACATTTTATTTTGTAAAGGGGGCAGATCCTTTCCCAGAAAGCCAATTCCATTGATGAGGTGTTTTATGAAAGCGTTGTCTCTGCCCGCTGTGTGGGACAGTGCCTTGAAGTTTGTATTCATATTATATTCATCTTTCTGTGCAGCCCATTAAGACGCAGTCACGTAATTCAGGTCACCAGAATATGGTCCGAGATGTATTGGGGATTTCTAAGGAGATCTTAAAACTAGGGATGGGGCGTGAGAGAACCCATAAAGGAGACTGAAACATTCACTGGACTTCTGTATGTGATGTATGGAGTCACTATTACACTGAGTGTACTCGTAATGATGGCATGCTCCAGTGAGTGGCATTTCTAGTGAGGGTTGCTTCTCAAGTGTGCATCTTCAAGTGAGTGCATTCTACAGAGGAAGTGTGGCTGTGAGTGCAGATTCCAGTGATTTTGTCCTTGTAGTGAGTGCATGTTCCTGTGAGGAGATGTAGTGAGTGCATGTTCCTGTGAGGAGATGTAGTGAGTGCATGTTCCTGTGAGGAGATATAGTGAGTGCATGTTCCTGTGAGGAGATATAGTGAGTGCATGTTCCTGGGAGGAGATATAGTGAGTGCATGTTCCTGTGAGGAGATATAGTGAGTGCATCTTCCAGGGAGGAGTTATAGTGAGTGCATGTTCCTGTGTGTGTGTGTTTCAAAGTTAGTTGTAGTGAGTTGATATCACAGATGACATGGTGGCAGTTCCCTCCATTTGGTGGGCGAGGTCTAAGGGAGAAGTCCTGGTGGAGGTATTGTGGGGGGGGGGGGGGGGAGAGGGCGCTCTCCTCACTGTATATCTGTCTTGCTTTTTACTTTGACATCCGTGAGGCTCTGGCACAAATAGGTAGCGCTCTCTGTGCTCCCCCAACTGAGATCTCCACGGGCGCTGAGGAGAAGGTCTCTCTTCTGGTCACAGTCACGGTCACCTTGCTGTTGGGGGGCACAACCCCAGGCATCTTCAGCCTCACTAGTTCAACCTCTGTGTGGCTCTCCTCTGAGCCCCGTACCAGGGTGAGCGGCCCAGTGTTGCCCCCCAGTCTCAGTTTGGGCTGCAGCTCGATCTTGGACCCCATGGGCACTTTGCTGTCGTTGGGGAAGGTGATGGAGTGGGTGATGGAGCTCTCATACCCGCGCTCGTGGGCATAGAAGTCCTCACTAACACTGCTGTTGTTACTGGCCACCATCTCCTCCAGGAGGACATCTTCATCATTGTCCTGAGTCTGCTTGTCCCACTGGACTTTGGCTGAGAGACTCATGGTAAAAGGAGGGCTTTCTGCGGGGAAGGAGAGAAGGTTTGTGAAAAAGGGAGAGGGGGACAGTGAGGATGGGAGAGAAAGAGGGTAAGTGGGAGATATGGGGTGGGGGGACCAGGATAGACTGAGGGGAGAAAGCGAAAAAAGTGTGGAATGAGCTGATAGAAAATATGAAGGGGTGGGACCTGTGAGCTGATGAAGACCATGCTCCCGTTATCTGCCCATAAGGAAGACTTGCCCTCCACAGCGAACAGGGCAGTACGCGTGGGGTTAATGGAGCGATGCTCTGCAGCAGGGCTCGGGGAAGGGTTAATGGAGTAGAGCTCTGCAGGGCTCGGACAGAGAACAGGTTAATAGAGTGATGCTCTGTAGGTCTGTGGCCGGGGAGTGGCCCATTGGGGTGATGTTCTGCCGTTCTTTATTGCAGCCAGTAGGGCAGTTTGGGGTGAGAAGGAGATGTAACTTCAAGTGGAGGCAGTCGGGGTGTCATAGGGGTGATGGGGACATGAAGGACAATTGGGAGAGCCATGGGAGGCAATTGGAGTCCATATACAAAAATGAATGGGACCATTTGAGAGTGGAAATGTTACACCCTCACAGGCTGTGCCCTTACTCACCCTTTGTTGCTCCTACCTGGCACAGGGTGTCTGAACGGCTGCAGCTTGGAGCTGCACGCTGGGGTCTTTATACCCTGACACCCCTCCCAGGGAGCGAGGGAGTGAGGAGCTGCGCTGTGTGAGATCTGCTGTTTGCTCGTCTCAGGAGCTGTGCTCCCCCTCAGGGTAAATCCGGCGTGGGGAGAGACACCAGAGTTCGGTGTGTGTCTGAGAGGGGAGGCGGGGGGGGGGGGGGGGGGTGTGAGGTGTCACAAGAAGATGCACAAACACACACAGCTGCAGCATCCTCTGCTATTCCTGCCCTGACACCTACACACAGCTATGTCACTGCACCTTCATGCTGCAGCACCCTCTGCTATTCCTGCCCTGACACCTACATACAGCTATGTCACTGCACCTTCATGCTGCAGCACCCTCTTCTATTCCTGCCCTGGCACCTACACACAGCGATGTCACTACACCTTCATGCTGCAGCACCCTGTGTATTCCTGCCCTGACACCTACACACAGCGATGTCACTACACCTTCATGCTGCAGCACCCTCTGCTATTCCTGCCCTGACACCTACACACAGCTATGTCACTGCACCTTCATGCTGCAGCACCCTCAGCTATTCCTGCCCTGACACCTACACACAGCGATGTCACTACACCTTCATGCTGCAGCACCCTGTGCTATTCCTGCCCTGACACCTACACACAGCGATGTCACTGCACCTTCATGCTGCAGCACTCTCTGCTATTCCTGCCCTGATACCTACACACAGCTATGTCACTGCACCTTCATGCTGCAGCACCCTCTGCTATTCCTGCCCTGACACCTACACACAGCTATGTCACTGCACCTTCATGCTGCAGCACCCTCAGCTATTCCTGCCCTGACACCTACACACAGCGATGTCACTGCACCTTCATGCTGCAGCACACTGTGCTATTCCTGCCCTGACACCTACACACAGCGATGTCACTGCACCTTCATGCTGCAGCACCCTCTGCTATTCCTGCCCTGACACCTACACACAGCGATGTCACTGCACCTTCATGCTGCAGCACCCTGTGCTATTCCTGCCCTGACACCTACACACAGCTATGTCACCGCACCTTCATGCTGCAGCACACTGTGCTATTCCTGCCCTGACACCTACACACAGCTATGTCACCGCACCTTCATGCTGCAGCACCCTCTGCTATTCCTGCCCTGACACCTACACACAGCTATGTCACTGCACCTTCATGCTGCAGCACCCTCTGCTATTCCTGCCCTGACACCTACACACAGCGATGTCACTGCACCTTCATGCTGCAGCACCCTCTGCTATTCCTGCCCTGACACCTACACACAGCTATGTCACTGCACCTTCATGCTGCAGCACCCTCTGCTATTCCTGCCCTGACACCTACACACAGCTATGTCACTGCACCTTCATGCTGCAGCACCCTCAGCTATTCCTGCCCTGGCACCTACACACAGCGATGTCACTGCACCTTCATGCTGCAGCACCCTGTGTATTCCTGCCCTGACACCTACACACAGCGATGTCCCTACACCTTCATGCTGCAGCACCCTGTGCTATCCTGCCCTGACACCTACACACAGCGATGTCACTGCACCTTCATGCTGCAGCACCCTCACCTATTCCTGCCCTGGCACCTAGACACAGCTATGTCACTGCACCTTCATGCTGCAGCACCCTGTGCTATTCCTGCCCTGACACCTACACACAACTATGTCACTGCACTTTCATGCTGCAGCATCCTCTGTTATTCCTGCCCTGACACCTACACACAGCTATGTCACTACACCTTCATGCTGCAGCACCCTCTGCTATTCCTGCCCTAACACCTACACACAGCTATGTCACTGCACCTTCATGCTGCAGCACCCTGTGCTATTCCTGCCCTGACACCTACACACAGCTATGTCACTGCACCTTCATGCTGCAGCACCCTGTGCTATTCCTGCCCTGACACCTACACACAGCGATGTCACTGCACCTTCATGCTGCAGCACCCTCAGCTATTCCTGCCCTGACACCTACACACAGCTATGTCACTGCACCTTCATGCTGCAGCACCCTCTGTTATTCCTGCCCTGACACCTACACACAGCTATGTCACTGCACCTTCATGCTGCAGCACCCTGTGCTATTCCTGCCCTAACACCTACACACAGCGATGTCACTGCACCTTCATGCTGCAGCACCCTGTGCTATTCCTGCCCTGACACCTACACACAGCTATGTCACTGCACCTTCATGCTGCAGCACCCTGTGCTATTCCTGCCCTGACACCTACACACAGCTATGTCACTGCACCTTCATGCTGCAGCACCCTCAGCTATTCCTGCCCTGACACCTACACACAGCTATGTCACTGCACCTTCATGCTGCAGCACCCTCTGTTATTCCTGCCCTGACACCTACACACAGCTATGTCACTGCACCTTCATGCTGCAGCACCCTGTGCTATTCCTGCCCTAACACCTACACACAGCTATGTCACTGCACCTTCATGCTGCAGCACCCTGTGCTATTCCTGCCCTGACACCTACACACAGCGATGTCACTGCACCTTCATGCTGCAGCACCCTGTGCTATTCCTGCCCTGACACCTACACACAGCTATGTCACTGCACCTTCATGCTGCAGCACCCCTCTGTTATTCCTGCCCTGACACCTACACACAGCTATGTCACTGCACCTTCATGCTGCAGCACCCTCTGTTATTCCTGCCCTGACACCTACACACAGCTATGTCACTGCACCTTCATGCTGCAGCACCCTCTTCTATTCCTGCCCTGACACCTACACACAGCTATGTCACTGCACCTTCATGCTGCAGCACCCTCTGTTATTCCTGCCCTGACACCTACACACAGCTATGTCACTGCACCTTCATGCTGCAGCACCCTCTGTTATTCCTGCCCTGACACCTACACACAACTGTCACTGCACCTTCATGCTGCAGCACCCTCTGCTATATTTAGATTTGAAACCCCACCCCTCCCCACCCTCACTCCCGCCACAGCACCCCGATCCTGCCATTAAGCACCCCTTCTATTCCCACACTGAGCCCAGACCCTTCCCCTCCCTCTCTGCACTAGCTCTGCCATTGTGCCTGTGATAGATTCATTGCTGAGATCAGTGGATAGTTCCTCACATAGAATAGGAATGGCCTGGCTCTGCTGCCTCTGTAACGTGCGCACAGGTATCAGTGAATGAGGCCACATACTGCAGGAGACAATGGGATTTTTTCGCTTGGATAAATCTGTCACAGTTTCTTATCCCATCAATCCTGCCCTGTAATGTTAAACATAAAATAATCAGATTTTCCATTGAAATTATAATAGCAATGTAATATTAATAGTAATAATACAAATAACACAATAAATATTGTAGGGTGATACAAATAATAATGTGACCCTACATTAAAGTAGGCAGTTGATAACCTAACTCCTGCAGAGCTTCATTCCCACAATGTCACCTGTTAGAGCTCAATCCAACCCTCAGGCTGAATCCGGCGTTAGGAGAGATGACGTAGAGCCTTGTGACTGATGTGTGTGTATGTAACTGAGGCATTCACATACAGACACACATGCAGAGAATACACATTCATATATACAGGGACAGATTACCCAGTAGGCACGTGGTTAGGGGGCCCCCAAGGTTAGCGGGCCCCACCTCCCGTACCATAGCGGTGCTGTGCATGTAAATTTCCTTGCCATGCCGCACTGCTACCTGCAGGACCACTGACAGGGGGAGAGAGCCGGGACAGACAGCCATCTCGCCGAAGCCTGGCCTCTCCCGGCCCGAACTTTCCCCCCCGCTGTGGCAGGCCCGAACTTTCCCCCCCGCTGTGGCAGGCCCGAACTTTCCCCCCGCTGTGGCAAGCCCGAACTTTCCCCCCCGCTGTGGCAGGCTCGGCCTAGTTGAGAAGTTGAGCTGCCTATCAGTGCCACCCCCACGCATAGTGAATGATTAAATTACACCTGTGTGGCTATATAGACGATGAAAGTCCATACGTTTGTTCCTGGACGAGGTAAACAGGGCCGCAGACAGATTTCCCGGGGCCCAGGACCCTGTATTCTATACCCGGGATCCATACAATTGGGCTGTATTCAAACAAAATTCCTTGTTGACTTTGCTGGAGATTTTTGCCCCAAAACAACCCGAATGGCCACTTCAGAGAATATAGGAAAAGGCTCTAAGTCTGAAACATGCTTCTCTTCTGTAGCTTGTTGAAAACATTGATGTATTTGAGAGATTCTATCATAAGACTCTTCTACCGCCTTCCTCCTCCATCTCCACCCTCCCTCCTCCATCTCCACCCTTTCTCCTCCATCTCCACCCTCCCTCCTCCATCTCCACCCATCCTCCTCCATCTCCACCCTCCCTCCTCCATCTCCACCCTTCCTCCTCCATCTCCACCCTTCCTCCTCCATCTCCACCCTCCCTCCTCCATCTCCACCCTTCCTCCTCCATCTCCACCCTTCCTCCTCCATCTCCACCCTCCCTCCTCCATCTCCACCCTTTCTCCTCCATCTCCACCCTTCCTCCTCCATCTCCAGCCTTCCTCCTCCATCTCCAGCCTCCCTCCTCCATCTCCACCCTTCCTCCTCCATCTCCACCCGTCCTCCTCCACCTCCACCCTTCCTCCTCCATCTCCACCCTTCCTCCTCCATCTCCACCCTCCCTCCTCCATCTCCACCCTTCCTCCTCCATCTCCACCCTTCCTCCTCCATCTCCACCCTCCCTCCTCCATCTCCACCCTCCCTCCTCCATCTCCACCCGTCCTCCTCCATCTCCACCCTTCCTCCTCCATCTCCACCCTCCCTCCTCCATCTCCACCCTCCCTCCTGCATCTCCACCCTTTCTCCTCCATCTCCACCCTTTCTCCTCCATCTCCACCCTTCCTCCTCCATCTCCACCCTTTCTCCTCCATCTCCACCCGTCCTCCTCCATCTCCACCCTCCCTCCTCCATCTCCACCCTTCCTCCTCCATCTCCACCCTTTCTCCTCCATCTCCACCCTTTCTCCTCCATCTCCACCCTCCCTCCTCCATCTCCACCCTCTCTCCTCCATCTCCACCCTTTCTCCTCCATCTCCACCCTTTCTCCTCCATCTCCACCCGTCCTCCTCCATCTCCACCCTTCCTCCTCCATCTCCACCCTCCCTCCTCCATCTCCACCCGTCCTCCTCCATCTCCACCCGTCCTCCTCCATCTCCACCCTCCCTCCTCCATCTCCACCCTTTCTCTTCCATCTCCACCCTTTCTCCTCCATCTCCACCCGTCCTCCTCCATCTCCACCCTCCCTCCTCCATCTCCACCCTCCCTCCTCCATCTCCACCCGTCCTCCTCCATCTCCACCCGTCCTCCTCCATCTCCACCCTTCCTCCTCCATCTCCACCCTCCCTCCTCCATCTCCACCCTTCCTCCTCCATCTCCACCCTTCCTCCTCCATCTCCACCCTCCCTCCTCCATCTCCACCCTCCCTCCTCCATCTCCACCCGTCCTCCTCCATCTCCACCCTTCCTCCTCCATCTCCACCCTTCCTCCTCCATCTCCACCCTCCCCTCCTCCATCTCCACCCTCCCTCCTCCATCTCCACCCTTTCTAATCCATCTCCACCCTTTCTCCTCCATCTCCACCCGTCCTCCTCCATCTCCACCCTTCCTCCTCTATCTCCACCCTTTCTCCTCCATCTCCACCCTTTCTCCTCCATCTCCACCCTCCCTCCTCCATCTCCACCCTCCCTCCTCCATCTCCACCCTTTCTCCTCCATCTCCACCCTTTCTCCTCCATCTCCACCCTTTCTCCTCCATCTCCACCCGTCCTCCTCCATCTCCACCCGTCCTCCTCCATCTCCTCCCTTCCTCCTCCATCTCCACCCTTCCTCCTCCATCTCCACCCTTTCTCCTCCATCTCCACCCGTCCTCCTCCATCTCCACCCGTCCTCCTCCATCTCCTCCCTTCCTCCTCCATCTCCTCCCTTCCTCCTCCATCTCCACCCTTCCTCCTCCATCTCCACCCATCCTCCTCCATCTCCACCCTTCCTCCTCCATCTCCACCCTTCCTCCTCCAAGCTGTACACATTGAGGCCCTTTAGTCTTTCCTGATACTTTGCACATTTTAGTAGCTCTTCTCTGCACCGTCTCTAATGTATTTATATTTAGAGCTGATTGTGTTTCTCGGGTTTAATTGCATCGCAGATACTACAATTAAAAAAGAGAAACTTCTTAATGTCGCCTTTAGGGAAGGGGTGGTCAACTCCAGTGCTCAAGGACCACCAACAGGTCTGGTTTTCAGGATATCCCTGCTTCAGCACAGGTGGCTCAATCAGTGCCTCAGTCGTTCTGATTTGATTAGATCAAAGGAACAAAGTACAGAAATAAATCCGGGTGATGAATGTTTGTGTGTTCCATCCCTGTGTCCTCCATCCCTGTGTCCTCCATCCCTGTGTCCTCCATCCCTGTGTCCTCCATCCCTGTGTCCTTCATCCCTGTGTCCTCCATCCCTGTGTCCTCCATCCCTGTGTCCTCCATCCCTGTGTCCTCCATCCCTGTGTCCTCCATCCCTGTGTCCTCCATCCCTGTGTCCTCCATCCCTGTGTCCTCCATCCCTGTGTCCTTCATCCCTGTGTCCTCCATCCCTGTGTCCTTCATCCCTGTGTCCTCCATCCCTGTGTCCTCCATCCCTGTGTCCTCCATCCCTGTGTCCTTCATCCCTGTGTCCTCCATCCCTGTGTCTTCCATCCCTGTGTCCTTCATCCCTGTGTCCTCCCTCCCTGTGTCCTCCCTCCCTGTGTCCTCCCTCCCTGTGTCCTCCCTCCCTGTGTCCTCCCAACCTGTGTCCTCCATCCCTGTGTCCTCCCTCCCTGTGTCCTCACTCCCTGTGTCCTCCATCCCTGTGTCCTCCCTCCCTGTGTCCTCCCTCCCTGTGTCTTCCCTCCCTGTGTCCTCCATCCCTGTGTCCTTCATCCCTGTGTCCTCCATCCCTGTTTCCTCCATCCCTGTCCCCATCCCTGTGTCCTTCATCCCTGTGTCCTCCATCCCTGTGTCCTTCATCCCTGTGTCCTTCATCCCTGTGTCCTCCATCCCTGTGTCCTTCATCCCTGTGTCCTCCATCCCTGTGTCCTTCATCCCTGTGTCTTCCATCCCTGTGTCCTTCCTCCCTGTGTCCTCCCTCCCTGTGTCCTCCATCCCTGTGTCCTCCCTCCCTGTGTCCTTCATCCCTGTGTCCTCCCTCCCTGTGTCTTCCATCCCTGTGTCCTCCATCCCTGTGTCCTCCATCCCTGTGTCCTTCATTGCTCCTTTAACTCCTTGGTGGCCAGGTCCCGTAAATGATCTTGAAGTGATAAGTAATGCTCTGCAGTTCTGACTTGCAGCAGATGCATTAGTGGGGGATAGTCTGCAGGATCATCTTGCAGGACTATCTGTGAATTCATAACAGAGCAATGCTCTGCAGGTCTAGCTGGGAATAGATTATAGAGTGATGCTCTGCAGAGCTGCCCTGGCATCTTACAATGTAGCAATGGTCTGCAGGACCAATCTAGGACATTTGGTCACAGCCGTTTTGCCGCCGCCACCGCGTAGCTGCCACTCACCCCGCGACAGGGACATCTTGCTGCTGCCCGTTTCTCTGCCAGGGAAAGTCCCTAACCTTACCCTAAAAATCCCCTGACCTTAACCCCTATTACCAAGCTACCCCTTACCCTAAAAACCTTACCCTAAAATCCATTACCCTAAAAACCGTAACCGCTTACTCTAAAATCCCTTACCCTAAACACCTTAAACACCTTAAGCCCTCACGCTAGTTAACCTACCCTAAAAACCTAACTCCTACCCTAAAATCCCTATGCTTAACCCCCCTTATCCTGGAGTTAACTTACCTTATTGGGGAGTGCAACAACTGAACTGAGAAAAAGAACCCCAAAAATGAGCACACACACACTATACGCTTGGATGTGGTATGAGACAATTAAAAATAATTTTATTAGGAACAAATAAAATAATGGGCTTTAAAAGAGAACACATATCAGTGGCACCTATGTGGAACCTGTAGTGTGTGTGTGCTCCTTTTTGGGGTTCTTTTTCTCCTTCAGTTGTTGCGAGTTTAGCCCACCCAGTAGCACCCTCACTTTTCTATTACACACTTTATCCTAGCTGTCGCGGGGGTTCCTGTCCAGTTCTACTTATTGGGGGGTGCCCAGTGCACACACTTTCCCACTCTCACTGTTGGTGCCTGAGGGTCACGCCCCCCGTTTCTTACCCAGCATTCACGCCTCCGGCATGGCTGGGTGCTAGGCGTTACTGTTCGTCAGTCCTGACTAGCTACATGCGGGGACACACATCTGTACTGTGTATCCCTAGTTGTGATACACTGACAGGAGCTGCCGTTTGTCTCATGGTTACTCTGTGTGAGCCTGTGCGGGGGTCTGATTCTTCCGCTGCAGCCTCCCACAGATCCTCTAGCACCCAGGGTACGCATTACAACTCCCTTTATAGGTTGGTGATATGAACATTTATTTCTGGCTAAATACTTAGAGGCTGCTGATCCCTTCACTATCTTTACTGGTATTTAACTGCGGCTGCTACTGTTGCATTTACATGCTACCTTTTAAGACAGGGCTGGGCAACCCCAGTCCTCAAGGGGCCACCAACAGATCAGGTTTTCAGGATAAACCAGCTTTAGCACAAGTAGCTAAATCAGTGTGCTGAATCCCTGTGCTGAAGCAGGGATATCCTGAAAACCTGACCTGTTGGTGGCCTTAGAGGACTGGAGTTGCCCCCCCCCCCCCTGTTTTAGGAGCTCTGTGCATAAACTATCAGACAACTGATGGTATGATTCTGTATATCGCCAGCTTCTGGGTAAAGGGCACTGATCCCTTCATAGAACTGTATATATTAGAGCTACAGTGATCTATACGGGAAACCTACCCATAGAAATGCCACATTGCATGCCTCCAGTTTCCACCCAGAACGTCTCAAACGTATGTTACCATTCTCCCAGAAGGTTAGGGCAACACGCATTGTTGAAAGGCAACCACAACTTGAGGAAACACTCAAGGAAATTGAGACACGTTTTATAGATAGGGGACGTAAGAGATCTGTAATTGACACAGCATTCACTTTGGGTATGGCACCAAAAAATCCTGTAGACACAAAAGAAGGTGATAGAATGACATCTGTCACTAAATTTACCACTGCCAGTAGTTTCATTAAAAATCACATTGAAAAGTTTTTACAGACATATGAAATCTTAAATAAGATTTGTAAGGAACTACCCAGATTTGCGTACAAAAGGGGAGAGAATCTTAAGGATATACTTATCAGAGCTGATAATAAAAATTACTATACTATCAAGCATTTCTTAAGCCCTCCTAATGCAGGATGTTTTAAATGCCATAGTTGCAGTCTTAACACAGTCATAATAGTCTTAACACAGGGGACCAGTTTCCCCACCCTAGGAGAGGAAAGATGTTTAAAATCAAGGACCGCATTACCTGTACTACTACTTATCGTGTTTACATCATTAAATGCCCTTGTGGCCTATGTTATATAGGGAAGACCAACCGGATGCTTAAAACCAGGTTTATTGAGCACAAAAGCAAAATAAGTCATCGTGCAGAGGAAACTGTCTTAATAAAACATTGCAATGATTTCAACCACACAATATCTTCATTTAAACTAATGGGTATTGAACATGTGCAAAAAGCTAAACCTGGGATAGAGAAGGACCTCTTATTGTTACAGAGAGAGTCATATTGGATCTATACCATTGAGATATATATATATATATATATATACACGCTAATGCAGGGGTGCGCAAACTTTTACGTTTGCGCCCCCCCTCCTTACCTGCTCTCGGGCTCCACGTGTCATATGATGTCACAATGTCATGTGACCCTTTGCATTTGATCCCGCGGCATCATTTGACGCCGCGTTGTCATGACGACGCGTCAGGGAAGAGCCGGCTGAGAGCAGGTAAGTGACGTTGCAGAGGCCTCGCGCCTCCCCCGGCATTTAATTTACATGCCTGGGGGAAAAGCGCGGGGGCTCTGCAACCGCGCGCCCCCCTTACAAAATCCCACGCCCCTCCTGGGGCTTTCTGGGACTTGACAAATGAATAATTCATAGACAAATATGCTTTGACTGCTTAACAAACAAACAAACTTCCTTTTAAAGGTATTTATTTTAAATGATCACTGGACACAGTTGAGTTAATGTTAACTGATAAGGACTGTTGATACCCACTGCAAGGAAAATAAAAGAAGAAATTTATGAACAAACCACAAGAGGGAGCACCATGACCATATCAGTTAAGGCTACAGAATCTACACTGAGGATCAGGAGGATGTCAGGTGCACGCCGAGGATCGTGGTGACGTCAGACGCAGCCCCTGGAGGACTACCGGAGTCCATGGCAACTGGATAGCCACAGAGAGGCTGCTTGATGACGTCACACGACGTGACAGCCGACGACAGACCACGTGAAGACAACAAGCGTCAAGGATACAGCACGTGATGGCGAGAGGACCAATCGCCGAAGCAGAAGAGCTAAGTTGAACTATAGAACTATAGTTATATCAGCACGTGAGGACACACGGGCACTATGGGAAGGTGGGGCTATAAGCGCACTATGGGAAGGTGGGGCTATAAGGGCACTATGGGACGGTGGGGCTATAAGCGCACTATGGGAAGGTGGGGCTATAAGGGCACTATGGGACGGTGGGGCTATAAGCGCACTATGGGAAGGTGGGGCTATAAGCGCACTATGGGAAGGTGGGGCTATAAGCGCACTATGGGACGGTGGGGCTATAAGGGCACTATGGGACGGTGGGGCTATAAGCGCACTATGGGACGGTGGGGCTATAAGGGCACTATGGGAAGGTGGGGCTATAAGCGCACTATGGGAAGGTGGGGCTATAAGGGCACTATGGGACGGTGGGGCTATAAGCGCACTATGGGAAGGTGGGGCTATAAGGGCACTATGGGACGGTGGGGCTATAAGCGCACTATGGGAAGGTGGGGCTATAAGCGCACTATGGGAAGGTGGGGCTATAAGCGCACTATGGGACGGTGGGGCTATAAGGGCACTATGGGACGGTGGGGCTATAAGCGCACTATGGGACGGTGGGGCTATAAGCGCACTATGGGAAGGTGGGGCTATAAGCGCACTATGGGACGGTGGGGCTATAAGGGCACTATGGGACGGTGGGGCTATAAGGGGGACATTATTGGACACTCACATTATTCCACTTGAAAAAGACCTATGGGTCGAAACGTTGTGCTTTGGCTTTAATAAATTAGATTAACTAAATCCGAAAGTGCCTTGTGTTACTTCTGTGTACTATAGTCATTGGCTTTTCTGCAGGCTTCCTACACACACAGGAGAACCGCTCTGCGGTTATTTGTTTTCTTTATGATGTGCAGCACTTGTCTTTTCTCTGTCTATACATTGCCAGCCACTAGGTAAAGCATTACTGATTATTCATTGCAGATCACTTTTTGAGACCTATTATCCACATTTAGGTCGTAGCTACCTATTCCAGATGTATTAGCCCATACATGGGGACTATATCTGGCAACATTACAGGAGGCTTAACCCTCTAATACAGCGTTTCCCAAATGGTGGGTCGCGACCCAGCACCGGGCCACGGCACCAAAATTGCCGGGTCGCAGCGAGGCTGGCCGCGCGGTGGCTCCTGTCCCCCGTCCCCCGCTCAAGTAAAAAAAAAATGGTGGCGATTCCTCCTGCGGTCCCGCGCGCTTGCACAGGGCAAGCAGGGCCCGCTCCCTTCCTCCCCCCCGCTCCCAACGTGGGACGGAGGAGGAAGTACCAGCTCCTCTGCGGCCCGCACGTTACGTGGGACAGAGGGGGAAGTACAAGCTCCTACTGCGGCCCACTTCCCCCCCGCGGCCAGCTTCCCGAGCTCACCTCCCGTGGCACCCCCTCCCGAGCCCACCTCCCGTCCCGGGCAGCAGGGAATATCGGGGGCAGCAGGGGAAAGCGTCCGGCGGCAAGGTAAGTCACCCACCCACCCAGTCACTGTCACCCAGTGACTCCCACCCAGTCACAGCCTCCCACCCAAGTGTCCCTGCCCCCCCATCCCAGTCCCCCCCCAGTGTCCCTGCCCCCCCCTCCCAGTCCCCCCCCAAACCCAGTCCCCGCCCCCCCCAGTGTCTCTGGCCCCCCCCTCCCTCCCAGTCCCCCCCCCTCCCTCCCAGTCCCCCCCCAGTGTCCCAGTCCCCCCCCTCCCTCCCAGTCCCCCCCCAGTGTCCCAGTCCCCTCCCTCCCTCCCTGTCCCCCCCTCCCTCCCTCCCAGTCCCCCCCAGTGTCCCTGCCCCCCCCAGTGTCCCTGCCCCCCCTCCCTCCCAGTCCCCCCCCTCCCAGTCCCCCCCCCCGTGTCCCTGCCAGTCCCCCCCCCGTGTCCCTGCCCCCCCTCCCTCCCAGTCCCTCCCCCCTCCCTCCCAGTCCCTCCCCCCTCCCTCCCAGTCCCCCCCCTCCCTCCCAGTCCCCCCCCTCCCAGTCCCTCCCCCCTCCCTCCCAGTCCCCCCCCTCCCTCCCAGTCCCCCCCCTCCCAGTCCCCCCCCCTCCCAGTCCCCCCCCTCCCTCCCAGTCCCCTCCCCCCCTCCCAGTCCCCCCCCTCCCTCCCTCCCAGTCCCACCTCCCTCCCAGTCCCCCCCAGTCCCCCTGCCCCCCCCCCAGTCCCCCTGCCCCCCCCCAGTCCCCCTGCCCCCCCATGCTTGGCATTGCTTGGATATGAATGATACGATATGCTTTTAAGTAGAAATGTTTCAAGTAGAATAAGTTTAAAAAGGAAGTTCAAAAAGAAGTGGAAAAGTGGACATCACCTACTGCTTCTGATTCCTGCTTTTGATCTACGTTGGAAAAGAGGATATCATCTATCTAAGACTGCACATCTCAACACTTAACTATTGCTGTGATGCCGCCTTTATTTTTTATATTTGCTGCAACCGCACTTATTTTCAAATTATGCACTTCCTTCCACCAGTCTCCTTATGTCTCTAACTCTATTCATATATCTCCATCTCTCCTTTCTTCCCCACTTCTCAGTTCACATGAACTCCTTTCTTACCTGCATCCTCTGTCACCACACAACTATACACCCTGCACTAAAACACACCCCTATAAATCATCCTCACACATCCTCTTTCTATCCATGCTTCTACTCCTTGCTTCTGGGGATATCTCTCCCAATCCTGGTCCCTGCCTTATTTCTACTTGCTCTCGTCCTCGCCTCCCACATACAACTTCTACTCCTTCTGGTGTTAACCCCTCCAACCTCATACCCATCCCCTGCCACCCTCCCTCCTCTCTCCCTTTCTCCTGTGCACTTTGGAATGATCGCTCCCTCTCTAACAAGTTCCTCTCTGTGCATGACTTCTTTCTCTCTCACTCCCTGCTTCTCTTTGCTATAACTGAGACCTGCCTCACTCAGTCTGACTCTGCTCTGGTCTGGAAGCTGCCCTCTCTTATGGTGGCCTTTCCTTCTCCCACACTCCGCGCCTTGATGGCAGGGGTGGAGGTGTGGGGCTCCTGCTCTCCTCTCTCTGCCGTTACCGAACTATTCCTATTCCCCCCTCTCTTGCCTTTCCCTCCTTTGAGGTTCACACTGTCCAGATCTTCTCTCCTCTCCCTGTTCATGTGGCGGTCATGTATCGCCCACCTACCTCTACTCATCCCCCTTCTGCCTTTCTCTCTCACTTTGAATCCTGGCTCTCTTTCTTCCTCTCCTCAGACTCCCCTGTTCTTCTCCTTGGGGACTTCAATTGCCACATTGATGACCCCTCTCTCCCTTGGGCTTCCCGCTTTCTTTCTCTAACCTCTTCTTTTGGCCTTCAACAGTGGACTGCAGCCAGCACCCACAAGGATGGCCACTACTTAGACCTGGTTTTCACTAAAAACTTCTCTCTCTCTGATTTCTCCATTTCCCCTTTTCCTCTCTCTGACCATCACCTCATCTCATTCTCTCTATCTCGCTTCTCCCCTTCTCCACCTCCATCTACCCCCCGGTTCTGCAGAAACCTGCGCTCTATTCACTTACCTGACTTTGAGTCCACGTTACACTCCTCCCTCTCCTCTCTAAGCTCTGCTACAGACCCTGACAAACTGGTCAGGAACTACAACTCTGCCTTGTCCTCCTCTCTTGATCTACATGCCCCGCTTTCTCTCTGCCGCACTCGCCCTTTTAACCCTAGACCCTGGTTAAATTCCCACACGCGCATGCTGCGTTCCTCCACTCGTTCCTCTGAACGCCTCTGGAGGAAATCTCATACTCTCGCAGACTTCCTTCACTACAAATTTATGCTATCCTGTTTCAACTCTGCCCTCTCGCAAGCTAAACAAGCCTACTTTTCTTCACTAATCAACATGCACAAGTCTAACCCACGCCGACTGTTCTCTGTCTTTGATACTCTACTCAAACCACCCTCAGCTGCCTCTCCTTCCTCCATCTCCGCTCAGGACTTTGCTGACTATTTTAAGGAAAAGGTGGAATCCATATGTCAGAACATCCCCTCTGTTTCTTCCTCCCATCCTACACTTCTTCCTAACTCTCCTCCTGCCTTCCTTGACTCTTTTTCCACTGTCTCAGTGGAGGATGTGTCGCTGTTGATCGCCTCTTCTCCCTCTACCACTTGCCCTCTTGACCCCATTCCCTCCCATCTCCTAAAACCTCTTGCTCCTACTATAATCCCTACGCTCACGCACATTTTTAACTCCTCCCTCTGCTCTGGAACCTTTCCATCCTCCTTCAAACATGCAACAGTCATACCATTACTCAAAAACAGCAAGCTTGACCCTACCTGTCTTTCTAACTATCGGCCTGTCTCCCTCCTGCCTTTTGCCTCTAAACTCCTTGAACGTCTTGTATTCGCTCGCTTGCTCCATTTTCTCAACACCTATTCTCCTAGACCCTCTACAATCTGGCTTCCGTAATGCTCACTCCACGGAAACAGCCCTCACTAAAATAACTGACGACCTCCATGCTGCCAAAGACAGAGGTCATTACACTCTGCTCATATTACTTGACCTCTCTGCAGCATTTGACACCGTGGACCACCCTCTTCTCCTTCACATTCTCCATACTCTTGGCATTCGGAACAAAGCTCTATCCTGGATCTCATCCTACCTCTCCCATCGTATTTTCAGTGTCTCTTCTGCTAATACCTCCTCCTCCTCTATTGATCTCTCTGTGGGGGTACCCCAGGGCTCTGTCCTGGGACCTCTTCTCTTTTCTCTGTATACACTCTCTCTAGGTGACCTAATAACATCTTTTGGTTTTAATTATCACCTCTATGCTGACGACACACAAATATATTTCTCAACACCCGACCTTACACCTACTGTACAAACCAAAGTTTCTGAATGTCTCTCTGCTATATCATCCTGGATGGCCCTCCGCCGCCTTAAACTCAACATGGCTAAAACAGAGCTCCTCATACTTCCTCCCAAACCTGGCCCTACTACCTCCTTCCACATTACTGTTGGAACTACGATCATTCACCCAGTAGCCCAAGCACGCTGCCTTGGGGTCACACTCGACTCCTCTCTCACATTTGCCCCTCACATTCAAAACATTTCTAAAACCTGTCGCTTTTTCCTCCGCAATATAACAAAGATACGCCCTTTCCTCTGTTGCTCGACTGCTAAAACTCTGACTCAGGCCCTCATTCTCTCCCGTCTTGATTACTGTAACCTCCTGCTGTCCGGCCTTCCTGCCTCTCACCTGTCTCCCCTACAATCTATCCTTAACGCTGCTGCCAGAATCACTCTACTCTTTCCTAGATCTGTCTCAGCATCTCCCCTCATGAAATCCCTCTCCTGGCTTCCGATCAAATTCCGCATCTCACACTCCATTCTTCTCCTCACTTTTAAAGCTTTAGACTCTTCTGCCCCTCCTTACATCTCAGCCCTAATTTCTCGTTATGCACCATCCAGACTCTTGCGTTCTTCTCAAGGATGTCTTCTTTCTACCCCCTTTGTATCTAAAGCCCTCTCCCGCCTTAAACCTTTTTCATTGACTGCCCCTCACCTCTGGAATGCCCTTCCCCTCAGTACCCGACTAGCACCCTCTCTATCCACCTTTAAGACCCACCTTAAGACACACTTGCTTAAAGAAGCATATGAATAGCACTGTGGCTATTCTGAACACATGGCACATAAAGCTTGGCCCCCTGCAGATGCACTTACCAGAACTCCCTCCTAATGTCTCTGTACGTTCTCCCTACCTACCAATTAGACTGTAAGCTCCTCGGAGCAGGGACTCCTCTTCCTTAATGTCTAAAGCACTTATTCCCATGATCTGTTGTTTATATTATCTGTTATTTATTGGATTACCACATGTATTACTGCTGTGAAGCGCTATGTACATTAATGGCGCTATATAAATAAAGACATACAATACAATACGAGGCATTATCAGTTAATACATATTTTATTAACTTCATAACAGATACAATATCTCAGATCAAATTATGTGTGTTATAAACGGGAGAAATAAATGGGAGAAAAGAAAGAAAACGAGAGATTGGGAGAGAACTGATATAAGGAAGGGTATACGTTCAGACATGTTTTAGGCTGAGCAGAGTCTGTGTGGGTGTGTGAGGGCTGAGTGGAAGCAGAGGAGCAGAGCCTGCGTGGGTGTGTGAAGGCTGAGGGGGAGCAGAGCCTGTGTGGGTGTGTGAAGGCTGAGGGAGAGCAGAGCCTGTGTGGGTGTGTGAGGGCTGAGTGGAAGCAGAGGAGCAGAGCCGGTGTGGGTGTGTGAGGACTGAGGGAGAGCAGAGGAGCAGAGCCTATGAGGGTGTGTGAAGGCTGAGGGGGAGCAGAGCCTGTGTGGGTGTGTGAGGGCTGAGGGAGAGCAGAGCCTGTGTGGGTGTGTGAGGGCTGAGGGAGAGCAGAGGAGCAGAGGAAGAAAGGAGGTATAAGTGACAGCATTGATGTGTTTGCCTTTTTTTACCCACAACCAAAACTGTCAGCATTTAATCAGAAGCAAATAACTGAGAGAAACCCACGCTTCAGCTTAATGATAAAACAGTAGATGTATGATGGTGCTGATTTGGTTATGAATATAATGTAAACTAGGGAAAGTATACAACAAAAAACAAAAATGCCCAAAGCTACTTCCAATGTGACAAAAATACACAGTGCAATACCTATATATCTCTTGTAAAAAGGGTCATTTAGTTTAACCCTTTGGCCAAAGCGTCTTAAGCCTGCTGCCACTTACAAGGCATGACCGTAGCAGGTCCTAACACTCACCTGGGTTAAAATTCTTATTTACCTGTATAATTACAGGAAGAATGATCACATTGGATCTGTCGTAACCTGGCAAAATGAAACTGACCTGCCAGCTTGGAAAGTGGGGTGGGGCAAGCTTAAACCTCCCAAAAGCAACTGAGACCAGCTGCACACAGTTAACAAAATACACAGACTCCCAACAAGCTCTGAGAAACCCAACCATTACCACATAATACATAATTATACAGGTAAATAAGAATTTTAACCCAGGTGACATGTATACAGGCATACCCCGGTTTAAGGACACTCACTTTAAGTACACTCGCGAGTAAGGACATATCGCCCAATAGGCAAACGGCAGCTCACGCATGCGCCTGTCAGTACGTCCTTAATAGCAATACCGGCTCCCTACCTGTACCGAAGCTGTGCGCAAGCGGGGAGATTATAGAGCCTGTTACACATGCGTTATTTACATCAGTTATGCACATATATGACGATTGCAGTACAGTACATGCATCAGTAAGTGGGAAAAGGTAGTGCTTCACTTTAACTACATTTTCGCTTTAAATACATGCTCCGGTCCCATTGCGTACGTTAATGCGGGGTATGCCTGTATTTGGTTTGGCTGCCACTAGTTTATAACATAATTTCCTTCCATTTTATTGGAGCATACAGATCTATATTTAAACATCTATGATCTTATGATAATCATGTCATTTGTTCTTACTCGTAGGTCAGGATTAGTTCAAACGGATCCTCTGGGGATCAGTTTCATATTCATATGATTATGTATATTTTCAAATGTATTGTCAATTGCGCACATTGATTCCAGGTGATATATTATTATATAATACCAACTATAACTAGTAGTAAACAACTAGTCTGGAAACTTTGTTTAAATGGTGTCCTAATAACGAAACTGCAATCAATATTCTTAGCATTTTAAATGGTTATCGACAAAATGCTAATTATAGAATTTATAGGTATCTTATGTGTCTCAGAACGGCATCAGTATTACCTGTAATGAGTTTGTGTATTGTCATTTATCATCTCCCCTTTCTGCTATGTGAAGCCAGGTGCCCCCCAGGGCTACTAATCTGCCCTGCCTAACACACAAGACCGGGTAACAGCGCAGGCAGTGTTAGGGTTAATCTCGGCCCCACTGCAGTAAACAACTCCCTATAAGTCACAGGGGGGTGGTCCAAGGCCGAGGTACTGCCCATAATAGGGGCGGCGACCTGGGACACTCCCCACGGCACCAAAAAGGAGCTGCAGCTAAATGTGTTGGTTGTCCCGTCTCTCTCACTCCTCAGTGAGAGAGGCGTGTTCTATCCTCTCCCCTCAGGGGGGTGGGATGAGTTCTGTGCTGGACCAGGGCCTGGTGCCGGGCCTTCCCTCCCGCAGGGGAGTGGAAGCAGCTACCCCATACTCCACCAGGGAGCGTGGGAGTCAGGGATAGACCTTTGGGGCCTCAAGCCCTGGGGGTTGAGTCCAGGGACCAAAGAGAGAAGATTGTGCTGATGCATCCCGTAAGACCTTGTATGTTGTAATATGGAAAATAGCTGAAGCGCTCAAATGCAGGTATATCTCAAAATGATAATAAGCCAGACCACTGTACCAGGGTACTAACAATTGATATAGTACCTATTGTGTCATATAATGGGTACTATCCTCCTGAAGACAGGTGGTGTGTGGTGCAACCCACTCACCATCAGTCTCATTGGCAGGTTCCCCTGAAAAATATGCAAATATGTTGTAACTGAATAAAGACCCACAGTTATGTTTTTATACTTTTTTTTTATACATCTGGGTACCAGGACCCCCAGTATAGGTTACTGGGGGATTGCCTTGTCCCAGGAGGCAGAGGAGATGATAGTAGTCAGCATCCCAGGTGGTTTCTGGAATCCAGAAGTGATGCCACTAGGGGTGGGGACTGCCCTAGAGCCCGGGAGGAAGGGCATAGGTATAGCGGAGCAGCTACTGGTGGGCACAGGGCCAGGGCAGGTAGGGTCCCTACAGGATAGTGACATAGCTCTTTCCCAGACTGGTTTGACGGAGAAGCGACGGTCTGTGCTTGTTAGCTGGTCTCTCTCTGGTACAGAGACATGCCAGTCTCTGGGCAACATGCAGCCTGGTCTGCAGAGGTGCCCCTTCACAGTGGTCTTGGGTCACCAGGCACTGGGCTGGGGGCAGAGGGGGGCAAAGGAGAATGCCCGGTGGCCACGTTGGATTGTGAAGTCCAGATCCTGGACAATGCCGGAGGATAATTTTGCCAGGCCAACCCCTCAGGACTTATCAAGTGCTTCAAGGATGCCAGTAGTGTCCCAGTGCCAGGGTGGGCAGCTGGGTCACAAGGCTCCCATTGAGCAGAGGAGGTGTCATGGGAGAGGGGGTTTGGCCCGGTATTAAAGGGGTTACACCCAATTTGGCCACCCCCTGCTCTCACATGTGAGACGAGGGGTTAACTGGAATAATGTCCAGTACTGTAGTTATGCCCCTGCTTCAGCATCAACTGTGTATCCCCCTGTGAATATGTATTTTTCCCATTCCAGTGTCTGAACCAACACCTACACTGAGATCTATGCGAGAGGGTTAACGGTAATTTTGTGTTTATGGCCCTTTGTCCCTTTTCCCGCCTTTGCAGGCTCCATTTTGCAGTCTCTCCATAGGTCGTCATTACAGCCCATGTAACCCCTATGGAGATTCCGGCGATTTGGGCCCATTTTCAGAGAAGACCTGCAGGTGGCGCCCGAGGGGAGGAGCGGCGGTTCCCCATTGTAATTCAATGGAGCCATTCATTTCAATGGGGATTCCTCGACGCTGACCTCCAGGAACGAGTTGGCAGCCATCCAAACCGCAGAAGCGGATACAATATCTAAAAAAAGCTTTTGATCACACTAGTTCAAGTTCAAATACAATTGGCGTGGGAAGCTTAGGTTCTAGGGCACCCAGGAATAAAATTATTTTTGCCCCTAGACTCTAGGAACCCCCACACTCGACTAGCACCGGGTCCGAGAATTAAGGACCCCCGTAAAGGGTCGACCTCACTACGAGGGTCGCGCCATTGACTCTAATGGTAGCGGAGATCCCATTGAATCCTATGGCGGCGCCGGCCCATGCATTTCCTATGGAGGCGCCGGCCATATTGATTCTAATGGAGGAAAGCCGCGTGGCTTTGAAACGGCTAAGTCCGAAAGTGCGTAAAGGTAAAACCCATATCTCCGGTTCTGTGAGTATCAGAGGGCTGGGATTTTGGTCGCATGTAGTCACTGCTCCGGCATGACTGCATGGCCATTTCCAGCCCCCTCTCATCAACCAAAGGAGTATGGGCAAATGTGAAAATTGTGATTTCCCCATTGACTTAAATGGCGGAGTTGCTCCATTGAAAGCCTATAGCGACGGAGCCCATTCATTTCAATGGAAGAGTGAAATGCAGAGATTTCTTTGAGCTTATAGCGGAGAATCCTGCATTAAAGTTAATAGGGGATTTTAAACTTGTTTTTTTGTATCTCCGGTACTAGGGGTCGTGGAAGGCTGATATTTGGCCACTATGGCAAAGGTCCTTCGGCATGAGGACCTGGCAAATTTCAGCCCACTCAGACCCATAGAACGGATTATTTTAATATGTGTAGATATTAAAGAATATACTGTTTTGCAAGGCTGGTATAAAAGCCCGGGAAAGTTACTGGCTCTGCTTTATGTTAATGTTCAGGAGGGCGACACTTTGTCTACAACAGCCCCCCTGATCAAAGACTTGACCACTCTGATTGTGTACAATAGAGCGGCGAAACGCAGAGCCTGAGTGGTCTGTAAGTGCCATAATTCACACTTACAGACAAACGGGTTTCCGGACTAGATACACGTCTGGTAGACTTTCAGGCGCCCAAGGTTAGGGCATGGGGCTGAAACTCCATATAAACGAGTGTAAGCCCTATACCCAGTGTCTTTCGTGATGTCTTCATTTGAACCTGTATTGCTGAATGAATTGCCAATCCTGTACCTGATTGCTTCATTGTCCAACCCCTAAGTAAGTGCTATTTCTTGTCTGTTATTTGTACCATCTTGTGTGTTCTCCTTCTTTAAGGAATAAACTATATTTATTATATCTAAGTCGTGTTCAATTCAACCCAGATATTTTGTGTATATTATAATCTATCACTAGCTTCGTGACACTTATGCCGTTCAATAGCCTCATCGCGGTCACCCACAAAGATATTCACTGTGATATCTAGGGGACAGATACTGAAATTGCAATTAAAGTAAAATAATTAATCACGTAACCGTGGGCTTCTCGTGGTTTCCCCGGTAAACCGTGTCTTCTTGGAATTTCGCGCCTTGCCAGATACCGGGAACAGTAAATCCTGCTACAGTTTTAATACTGTAAAACTGGCGTTAACAACCGATCGGGTTCGTTAATGGTAACGGTGCTTGATGAATCTGAGGGTGAGCAAGAGACGGGGAGACAAGGTTAGTTAGTGATCGAGTAAGCTAGTAAAATAAGTGTTAGTGATATAAGTTTAGCACATGGAATTAGAATTGTATATGTTCTTTTAATAAAAGTAAATATTTTCGTTTTTGTTGTGTATATATTTTATATTGTAGTTTATTTATTTTTTTGCTCTGTAGTGGTGGGCCATTTCTCAGCTGCATACCCTCTGCACCCATTACAATGGCAGGATCGGGGTGCAGTGACATAGCTGTGTGTAGGTGTCAGGGCAGGAATAGCAGAGGGTGCTGCAGCATAAAGGTGCAGTGACATAGCTGTGTGTAGGTGTCAGGGCAGGAATAGCAGAGGGTGCTGCAGCATGAAGGTTCGGTGACATCGCTGTGTGTAGGTGTCAGGGCAGGAATAGCAGAGGGTGCTGCAGCATGAAGGTGCAGTGACATCGCTGTTTGTAGGTGTCAGGGCAGGAATAGCAGAGGGTGCTGCAGCATGAAGGTGCGGTGACATCGCTGTGTGTAGGTGTCAGGGCAGGAATAGCAGAGGATGCTGCAGCATGAAGGTGCGGTGACATAGCTGTGTGTAGGTGTCAGGGCAGGAATAGCAGAGGTGCTGCAGCATGAAGGTGCGGTGACATAGCTGTGTGTAGGTGTCAGGGCAGGAATAGCAGAGGGTGCTGCAGCATGAAGGTGCGGTGACATCGCTGTGTGTAGGTGTCAGGGCAGGAATAGCAGAGGGTGCTGCAGCATGAAGGTTCGGTGACATCGCTGTGTGTAGGTGTCAGGGCAGGAATAGCAGAGGGTGCTGCAGCATGAAGGTGCGGTGACATAGCTGTGTGTAGGTGTCAGGGCAGGAATAGCACAGGGTGCTGCAGCATGAAGGTGCAGTGACATCGCTGTGTGTAGGTGTCAGGGCAGGAATAGCAGAGGGTGCTGCAGCATGAAGGTGCGGTGACATCGCTGTGTGTAGGTGTCAGGGCAGGAATAGCAGAGGTGCTGCAGCATGAAGGTGCGGTGACATAGCTGTGTGTAGGTGTCAGGGCAGGAATAGCACAGGGTGCTGCAGCATGAAGGTGCACTGACATAGCTGTGTGTAGGTGTCAAGGCAGGAATAGCACAGGGTGCTGCAGCATGAAGGTGCGGTGACATCGTTGTGTGTAGGTGTCAGGGCAGGAATAGCACAGGGTGCTGCAGCATGAAGGTGCAGTGACATAGCTGTGTGTAGGTGTCAGGGCAGGAATAGCAGAGGGTGCTGCAGCATGAAGGTGCTGCAGCATGAAGGTGCAGTGACATAGCTTTGTGTAGGTGCCAGAGCAGGAATAGCTGAGGGTACTGCAGCATGAAGGTGCAGGGACATAGCTGTGTGTAGGTGTCAGGGCAGGAATAGCAGAGGGTGCTGCAGCATGAAGGTGCGGTGACATCGCTGTGTGTAGGTGTCAGGGAAGGAATAGCAGAGGGTGCTGCAGCATGAAGGTGCGGTGACATAGTTGTGTGTGTTTGTGCATCTTCTTGTGACACCTCATCACCCCCCCCCCCCCGCCTCCCCCCTCCCCCGCCTCCCCCCTCAGACACACACCAAACTCTGATGTCTCTCCCCACGCCGGATTTAGCCTGAGGGGGAGCACAGCTCCTGAGACGAGCAAACAGCAGGGCATAGGATATAAGTGGTAATTGTATGGGGGGCACATATTGGTAATTGTCTCTGGCAGGGTGGAGGTGTTTGTATCTGGGGGTTGTAGTGGTGTTTATGTGGAGTATAGTGCTGTCTGTATGTGGGATAGTGGTGTCTGCATTGTGTGTATATTGTGGGGATAATTTATTGTGTTTGTATTGCCAAGGGAGCCGGGGGATTGAGGGAGCGGGTTTGAGTGAGAGGGGGGTAATTGAGTGATAGCAGAAAGGGGAGGGTGAAAAGAGACGGGGTGTAAGAGAAGGAGGGCAGAGAGTGAGTAATTAAGAGGGAGGAAGAGTGAAAGACAGAAGGGGAGAGAAATACAGGTGTGAAAAGGGAGGGCTCGCTAGGCCGCCAACATGGGAGGGGGGGCGGGGGGGTGGGGGACCTGATCAAAACTCTAGTCCTGGGCCCCGGGAAGTCTGCCTGTGGCCCTGCTGACTAACATTTTGCAAACACAAGACAGTGTAAAGGTGATTGGATCCAATTACCGGACATAATGCACCTGTCCCCGGTGGCGTGTATTCAAGCATACTAACGAGCTCGGCTCAGGCATAGCCAGACCGTAATATTTAAGATTCAGGGGCTCCATTTCCGCAGGCTCACTACCACAGGACTGAAGTAAAGCAGATGTGGTGTCTATGGTTAAAAAGGGAGATCAATCACAACAAGGAATTATAGACCTGTGAGCAGTGGCGGACTTAAAAATATGCCACCCGCCCCAGTTTTATAACATCTGGGGGCCATGGCTAGACCGCTGAGGCCCAACTTCCCCATAACCAAGTTCCCGAGCCAATCTCACCATGCCCCCCCCGCCCCCAGACCTTCCCCCCCCCCCTCTGTTTGTCACTCCCCCGCCCCCCCCCCCCCCAACAAAAAACGAAAATGCCTTATTGGATTCAATGTCTGTACTTTAATTGTTATGTGCATACGAACGTAATGTACCTCTATATGTTCCCTGCCTGATTCCAATAAAGGAAAAAGATTGTAAAAAAAAAAAAAAAATATGCCACCCGTAGGCACTTACCTGGTGCTGCCCCCCTCCTCCAACGCCATTTGATGCCACGGCATCCCGTTGCCATGGCAACGCAATGCCGTGTGACATCATGTTGCCAGCCGCGCATGTGTACTGTACGAGCGGCTGGCAAGTTCCGATTGCGCAGGTGCGGGCAGCAAGCACTGATCTAGGCCGCCCCCAAATGTTGCCACTCTAGGCCCGGGCCTATCGAGCCAGATGAGAAATTTGCCACTGCCCGTGAGCCAGACATCAATAGTGGGGAAGCTTCTTGAAGGTTTATTAAGGGATAATATTCACAAATGCATTTTGGATAATAAAATGATTAGTAATAGTCAGCATGGATTTATAAAGGATGCGTAGGAATTTAGACCAGGGTAATGCAGTTGACGTGGTCTTCTTACATTTTGCAAAGGCTTCTGATAGTGCCACGCAGAGGTTAGTGTACAAAATGACGCAAATTGGTCGCTACCAGTGGCGTAGCTAGACATGCGCAGGCCCCCGGGCATAAAAATTTCAGGGCCCCATTAATATTAATACTGACTGCAATTATTTTCTCCCTTCCCATCCTCTCCCTGATCCTCTCTCTCATCATCCCTCTTGATCATCATCATCTCTCCCCCTCCTCATCATCTCTCCCCCTCCTCATCATCTCTCCCCCTCCTCATCATCACTCCCTCAGCTCTCTTTCTCCCGCTCAGCCCTCTCTCTCCCCCTCAGCCCTCTCTCTCCCCCTCAGCCCTCTCCCCCTCAGCTCTCTCTCTCCCCCTCAGCCCTCTCTCTCCCCCTCAGTCCTCTCCCCCTCAGCTCTCTTTCTCCCCCTCAGCCCTCTCTCTCCCCCTCAGCTCTCTCTCTCCCCCTCAGCCCTCTCCCCCTCAGCCCTCTCTCTCCCCCTCAGCCCTCTCTCTCCCCCTCAGCCCTCTCCCCCTCAGCCCTCTCTCCCCCTCAGCCCTCTCTCTCCCCCTCAGCCCTCTCTCTCCCCCTCAGCCCTCTCTCTCCCCCTCAGCTCTCTCTCTCCCCCTCAGCCCTCTCTCTCCCCCTCAGCCCTCTCTCTCCCCCTCAGCCCTCTCTCTCCCCCTCAGCCCTCTCCCCCTCAGCCCTCTCTCTCCCCCTCAGCCCTCTCCCCCTCAGCCCTCTCTCTCCCCCTCAGCCCTCTCTCTCCCCCTCAGCTCTCTCTCTCCCCCTCAGCCCTCTCCCCCTCAGCCCTCTCTCTCCCCCTCAGCTCTCTCTCTCCCCCTCAGCCCTCTCCCCCTCAGCCCTCTCTCTCCCCCTCAGCTCTCTCTCTCCCCCTCAGCCCTCTCCCCCTCAGCCCTCTCTCTCCCCCTCAGCTCTCTCTCTCCCCCTCAGCCCTCTCCCCCTCAGCCCTCTCTCTCCCCCTCAGCTCTCTCTCTCCCCCTCAGCCCTCTCCCCCTCAGCCCTCTCTCTCCCCCTCAGCTCTCTCTCTCCCATGCCTCCCTTTGGCGGGAGGAGATGATGAGAGGAGCAGCCGGTAGAGGAGTTAGGAGTTGCGCTGTGGCAGCAGACACCAGACACCAGTCCTCCCCGGCCATCCTGCTCTGCCTCTGCCTCAAGTGATGATTCTTCCCTGGCTATAGCTGTGCCCCTGGTCGCTGTGTGTGTGTGTGTGTGTGTGTGTGTGTGTGTGTGTGTGTGTGTGTGTGTGTGTGTGTGTGTGTGTGTGTGTGTGTGTGTGTGAGAAAGGTGTTCATAACACCCAGCTATCCAGCTAACTCACCTCCCTGCTCGGCACCAAAAACCATCACACTTGGGGTTGCCAGGTGGTGTCTTCAAAAATACTGGACACAATGGTAAAAGGTGCGACACACTCGACACACTCGACACACTCGACACACTCGACACACTCGACACACTCGACACACTCGACACACTCGACACACTCGACACACACACACACACACACACACCTTTCTCTCCACTGCATGCTGTTTTCTCCTCTCCTTGGGCACACCATTCAGGCTCCTGCCAACTCCTCCTAATTGGCTACATTACCCCAGAAGCAGCCAATCATAATGGAGAAAGCTGTCCAGCCCCCTAGCAACAGTGCTGCTCTCTCCCACGGCCCTCCAAGCTGGTCAGGTCACTATGTCCAGAGAGGTAATACCAGTATACACATACATGTCCAGTATTACCTCAAATTGTTTACTGGACAGAGTATCCAAATACAGGACAGTCCAGTTAAATACTGGACACCTGGCAACCCTAATCGCACTACACCCCAATTACACTGCCACCACATGAATTGAAGGCCTTAAAACCTCAAGAGTAGAGATGGGGGACTTGTTTACCATCACGATCACTGAAAATCTGCCCGACGGATTCGGAAAACAAATCTAAAAACATAATCCCCATCCGCAAATAGAATACGGATTCGCAAATTATAATGGGAGACATGGTATATAAATGGGGTGGCAGCCTCAAGTTCAAGCCATTGTGTTGTAGGCATAAGAAGGGTTCAGCTGTGGGTTAGTTAGGGCTGCTGCTGTCGTACTTGAAAATAGGTGTATCATCTCGGTCAATAAGTCCACGGATCGAATCCTTTCATTATATTTATTCAGAGAAACAGATAGGCAGCATCTTATACGTCTTTCACACGCATGAGCGGGGAACTACAGTCATGATGGGATCCGCAGGGGTGGAGAGCCCAGTGTCCCGGGCCCAGTGGCTACGGGGGGCCGGACAGAGCAGTTGGGCCCAACCTCTGGCAGGGCCTGGTTGCCGGTTCTCTTATTGCCGGGGGTCTCCGGTGCTGATATTAATGGATACCAGATCCGGAGACCCCGGCATCAATCCGATGCAGGAAAAAGGCCTGATTTTTTGTAAGTGCCGTCTCGCCGCTCATCGGCAGCTTCTCACCACCTTCTTGCCAACTTTTTGTGGCGAGGCGACTTGTAGAGAATTCTCCATTCTAGAGCGGCTATCAGCCGCGATAAGCTGATCGGGGCTACTAGAATTGAGCGAGTTTGAAAAGCTGGCAATGAGGGGCGAAAAGTGGCTTATCGCCGAGCGGGTGGCAATTTTTTTTTTCAACAATAAAAAACAGATTTTTGCTCTTATCACCAGCTTATCGGGGCTTACTGAATAGCAGTAGGCTTTTTTGGCGATAAACTGTCGATAAGGGGCTTATCGCTGCTTCTAGCATGAGGCCCTCTGTCCCATTACCAGTAGCACAAGACCAGGAGAGAAGCCAGCCAGGGGGCAGTATACATAGCTGAATCCTATCAAGGGGGTTACACGTCTGTAGCTTGTTGAAAACATTGATGTATTTGAGAGATTCTTTCATAACCCTCTTCTGCCGCCTTCCTCCTCCATCTCCACCCTCCCTCCATCTCCACCCTTCCTCCTCCAAGCTGTACACATTGAGGCCCTTTAGTCTTTCCTGATACGTTGCAACATTTTAGTAGCTCTTCTCTGCACAGCCTCTAATTTATTTATATTTAGAGCGGTTGTTGGTCGATGAGGGGGGGGTCATTGATGAGGGAGAGCTGGTGAGTGAGCTGCGGGTGAGGGGTGGGGGTCAGTGATGAGGGGGAGCCGGTGAGTGAGCTGCGGGTGAGGGGTGGGGGTCAGTGATGAGGGAGAGCCGGTGAGTGAGCTGCGGGTGAGGGGTGGGGGTCAGTGATGAGGGGGAGCCGGTGAGTGAGCTCCGGGTGGTGGGGGGGGGGGCAGTGATGAGGGGGAGCCGGTGAGTGAGCTGCGGGTGAGGGGTGGGGGTCAGTGATGAGCGGGAGCCGGTGAGTGAGCTCCGGGTGATGGGGGGGGGCAGTGATGAGGGGGAGCCGGTGAGTGAGCTGCGGGTGAGGGGTGGGGGTCAGTGATGAGGGGGAGCCGGTGAGTGAGCTCCGGGTGATGGGGGGGGGGGGCAGTGATGAGGGAGAGCCGGTGAGTGAGCTGCGGGTGATGGGGGGGGCAGTGATGAGGGAGAGCCGGTGAGTGAGCTGCGGGTGAGGGGTGGGGGCAGTGATGAGGGAGAGCCGGTGAGTGAGCTGCGGGTGAGGGGTGGGGGTCAGTGATGAGGGGGAGCCGGTGAGTGAGCTGCGGGTGAGGGGTGGGAGCACTGATGAGGGGGAGCCGGTGAGTGAGCTCCGGGTGATGGAGGGGGGGGGGCAGTGATGAGGGGGAGCCGGTGAGTGAGCTCCGGGTGATGGGGGGGGGCAGTGATGAGGGAGAGCCGGTGAGTGAGCTGCGGGTGAGGGGTGGGGGTCAGTGATGAGGGGGAGCCGGTGAGTGAGCTCCGGGTGATGGGGGGGGGGGCAGTGATGAGGGGGAGCCGGTGAGTGAGCTGCGGGTGAGGGGTGGGGGCAGTGATGAGGGGGAGCCGGTGAGTGAGCTCCGGGTGATGGGGGGGGGGGGCAGTGATGAGAGAGAGCCGGTGAGTGAGCTGCGGGTGATGGGGGGGGCAGTGATGAGGGAGAGCCGGTGAGTGAGCTGCGGGTGATGGGGGGGGGGCAGTGATGAGGGAGAGCAGGTGAGTGAGCTGCGGGTGATGGGGGGGGGGGCAGTGATGAGGGAGAGACGGTGAGTGAGCTGCAGGTGAGGGGTTGGGGTCAGTGATGAGGGGGAGCCGGTGAGTGAGCTGCGGGTGATGGGGGGGGCAGTGATGAGGGGGAGCTAGGATTACTTACTCACTTTCCAACCGGTTACCACGTCTTCAATGGGTGCAACTTGGAGCTTTTCCTCATTAAGTGGAAACACCAGCTGATCCGGGGGTGATGGGGGAGTGGGGGGTGCCGGTGGTTCCTATGAGGGGGGGAGCGGGGGCGGAGCCGGCGGTTTTGTGAGCTGGGGGTGATGGTTGGGGTGATAGGCGGGGGGGAGCCGGCGGTTCCTGTGAGCTGCCGGTGAGGGGGGGTGATGGGGGGAAGCCGGCGGTTCCTGTGAGCGGGGGTGATAGTGGGGGTGATAGGGGGGGGTCGGCGGTTCCTGTGAGCTGCCGGTGAAGGGGGGTGATGGGGGGAAGCCGGCGGTTCCTGTGAGCGGGGGTGATGGTGGGGGTGATAGGGGGGGGGTCGGTGGTTCCTGTGAGCTGCGGGTGAGGGGCGGTGATGGGGGGGACGGTTGCCTGTGAGCTGGGGGTGATGGTGGGGGTGATGGGGGGGGGAGCAGGCAGTTCCTGTGAGCTGCGGGTGAGGGGGGTTTTGGGGGGGGGGAGCCAGCGGTTCCTGTCAGCTGAGGGTGAGGAGGGTGATGGGGGGTGCCGGCTGGGAGGTGAGCTGCGGGTGATGCCGGCGAGTGAGCTGCGGTCACTGATTTTGGTGCGCAGGGGTGTGAGGCAGCCGGTGCCTGGCTGTGAGGAGGCGATGTGAGGGCTCGCGCTGGTTGCTGTTTACTGCGTTTCCTGGGTATGTGGCGGGTGGCTGGTGACGGCGGATGCTCAGTGACGTCACTCCACCTGCCAACCAATCATATATATATATATATTTCTTATCAGACATCCCGGATTTGCAGCACATGTTCCAATGGTGTGTGGTAATAGGTGCAATAATGGCAGAACACCTGTATGTGTGGGGGCCAGTGGCCCTCTAATATCAGGGCTGATAAAATGCAATTGCCCCCAATATAAAAATCCACCAGCAAACCCCTGGGGAGGAGGATAAGGGAGAATGAATAGCAGGATGGGAGGGGGCAGAGAATGGTAGGGGGGAGAGAATGATGGCGGGAGTGAGAGAGAATGGCGGGAGTGAGAGAGAATGGCGGGAGTGAGAGAGAATGGTGGGAGTGAGAGAGAATGGTGGGAGTGAGAGAGAATGGCGGGAGGGAGAGAGAATGGCGGGAGGGAGAGAGAATGGCGGGAGGGAGAGAGAATGGCGGGAGGGAGAGAGAACGGCGGGAGGGAGAGAGAACGGCGGGAGGGAGAGAGAACGGCGGGAGGGAGAGAGAACGACGGGAGGGAGAGAGAACGGCGTCGGGAGGGAGAATGGCGGGAGGGAGAGAGAATGGCGGGAGGGAGAGAGAATGGCGGGAGGGAGAGAGAATGGCGGGAGGGAGAGAGAATGGCGGGAGGGAGAGAGAATGGCGGGAGGGAGAGAGAACGGCGGGAGGGAGAGAGAACGGCGGGAGGGAGAGAGAACGGCGGGAGGGAGAGAGAACGACGGGAGGGAGAGAGAACGGCGTCGGGAGGGAGAATGGCGGGAGGGAGAGAGAATGGCGGGAGGGAGAGAGAATGGCGGGAGGGAGAGAGAATGGCGGGAGGGAGAGAGAACGGCGGGAGGGAGAGAGAACGACGGGAGGGAGAGAGAACTGCGTCGGGAGGGAGAGAGAATGGCGGGGAGAAGGAGAGAGAATGACGAGAGGGAGAATGAATGATACAGCATACATGGGGACGCTATTAGACAAATACCATTATAATATTTATTTTGTAGTGATGTCATTTGTTGCATAAATAATTTTTTAATGTGTCCCAGTAAATCTGGTCTGTGTGTGTGTGTGTGTGTGTGTGTGTGTGTGTATATACACATGCACATGCACAGTGACAAGAAAAAGTTTGTGAACCCCAATGATGCTGAAGAGAAAGGACCGAAATGTAAATTCTGTTTGCATAAAACATTTTTCCCCACACTATTTGTTCCTGAGAGTGCCTGGTTTCTATAACTTCTATATATTACTTACCTTCAACGCACCCAGTCAAGTCTTCCAATTTATTACAGCACGTAATTGCTGCTTTTTTGTATATGCTATAGTTACTGTATATTAAGGGAATAAATCAGACACTCTCAGGACTTAAGAAAAACATAAAGGGCTTAATAAAAGATCAACGGTGCCGATCAAATCAGAACCTGTCTCACGAAAGAGCATACTGTATAACAAAACAGAATCTAACAAAACAAGTTATAGGTGGGGATTGAAATAGATCAGTATTAAATATAACTTATCTTGCTGATTTAATAAATTACCTGCAACGGCAATAAAATATTGCCCTGCCCCCTGTTGATGTGGGAATGGTATATTGATGATGTAAATGAGAGTTATAGGAATAAACCATGCTTGGCATTGCTTGGATATGAATGATATGAGGCATAATCAGTTAATACATATTTTATTAACTTCATAATAGATACAATATCTCAGATCAAATGATATAAACGGGAGAAGAGAACTGATATAAGGAAGGGTTTGCGTTGAGACATGTTTTAGGCTGAGCAGAGCCTGTGTGGGTGTGTGAGGGCTGAGGGAGAGCAGAGGAGCAGAGCCTGTGTGGGTGTGTGAGGGAGAGCAGAGGAGCAGAGCATGTGTGGGAGTGTGAGGGCTGAGGGAGAGCAGAGGAGCAGAGCCTGTGTGGGTGTGTGAGGGCTGAGGGAGAGCAGAGGAGCAGAGCCTGTGTGGGTGTGTGAGGGCTGAGGGAGAGCAGAGCCTGTGTGAGGGCTGAGGGGAAGCAGAGGAGCAGAGGAAGAAAGGAGGTATAACTGACAGCATTGATGTGTTTGCCCTTTTCTACCCACAACCAAAACTGTCAGCATTTAATCAGAAGCTGTAAGCTGAGCTTGAGACAAGTCCCCTGCATTACAGCAAGCTCGAGAGAGGAAAAGGGGAGCAAGGGAGAAGGGAGGAGGTCTCAGCTGATTGGTTCATCGTGTCTTGAGAGCGTGACATCTGTGCCATCTCTGCATGTCAGTGTAGCATATTCAGTCTTCTTCACCTTGTTCCTTTCGATTACTATTTCCACGGGTATGGAGTAGCTGACGTCCTTCCTCATGACGTTGATCTTAAGCTTGGTTTTCGCAGGCACCTGCACGGGTATGCTGACCTTAGTGCTAACGGTGGAGCTTGTGCTCTCAGTGGTTCCTCTCTGCACAGATATGGTGTGAGACAGCTTGGTACTCAGTTCTCCAACCAGTTTGAGGCTTAAGGTGGCTCCGACCTCAATGGTGGTTTCATTGCCAAAGCTCATCTGCACTTCGATGCTGGAAGTGTAGTCCCGGCCAGTGGTGTGGGTGAACTTTTGGACAAAGTTGGATTTGTTCATGGCAATCAGTTCATCAAGCTGACTCACTCGTTCGCTCAGCACCTTCTTCTTGTCCCACTGGATGTTCACTGTGTAGTTGGGCTTCCCGGGGTTCAGAGGGCGAAGATAGATCACAGGTTTTTTCAGAGCTATTTTTGAATAAAGTGAGACTTGCTCACCAGCAATAGATACCTTGGCATTGGGGCTGTCTTCCGAGTCGTCGGTCATTCTCCAAGCACCGCTCAGTACTTGCCAAGAAAAGCCACCATTTGTCAGTATCCCATATTTCAAAATGGCCTCCTCTTTCACCACCACACTCATACCGCTGTAGTCTGGCTTTTCGAAGAACTTAATTGCCGGGTTCTCCAAGTTTGCAGAGATGAGCTTCATGGAGGAGATCTTGTTGTCAATGTCAATGCTGCTGTAGCTGCCTTCCTCATAGATACGATAATTACCACCAAAGAGCGTGTCCTCATATGCCACCCAGGGCTGGCCGATGACACGCAGCGAGGAGATGGCATCTTGGAAGTCCACCACTCTCATGTCACTCTTTGAGTCGGTGAGCTCCAAGCTCAGGCCTTGGAAGCCGGGCTTCTCAAATATTATTACTTTGTTTTCAGTCATCTTAGCTGTGGAACAGAGACAACAGGCACTTTAGGTCATTGAGGGAAATTTCATGTCGACGTGAGCAGGTGGTTCCCTGATAGTAACATATGGCACTTCTATTGGTTAAAGGAGCTGCTTTCCTCCTCACTGCGTAGTTATACCCCTCACAATATGCCTAACATCCTGCTGCCATACTCACAACCTTGTTATATCACTCCCTATCCACCTCACCATGTTGCTGCCCCTCCTTATACTCCCGCAAGAAGCCTGACAGTTAAAATGGGGGAGCTTGAATTAATAGCTGCAAGGGAGCAGTATGATATCATAGGCATTACTGAAACATGGTGGGATGAAACTCATGACTGGGCAGTTAATTTAGAGGGTTATTCCCTTTTTCGGAAGAATTGAGCAAATTGAAGAGGAGGTGTAGTATGTTTATATGTTAAACCGGATTTAACCCCTATTATAAGGGAAGATGTTTATGAAGGGAATGATGAAAATGTAGAGACCTTGTGGATAGAAATTAGCAGTGGAGGTAAAAGTATAAATAAAATGTTTGTAGGATAGAGGAAGACAAAATACTTTTGCATATGGAGAAGACATAAGTCATGTTTGCATAATGGGTGATTTTAATTATCCAGACATAGACTGGGGCAAAGAAATTAGAATTACAATGAAACAAAACAGGTTTTCGAGGGTGCATAAAGACAATTACATCACCCAAATTATTGAGGAACCAATAGGGGGGGGGGGGGAGAGAGGGGGCAATACAGCATTTGGTAGTATCAAAAAATGTAGAAGTAATAACAAATATTCAAGTCTAGGAACATTTGAGAAACAGTGATCCTAACATGGTCTCATTTGAAATAAATGAGCAAAAAACATATTACATGTGTTCAACAAATACTTTTTAGAATGGCAGATTTTAATAAACTGAGGACTAATCTACAAGGAATACATTGGGGTGATGCTTTTGCAGGGAAAATGTGGAAGATTAATGGACACGTCTTTAAAACATTGTTAGAAAAGCACACTTACTGGTATCAGTGTATATCCTTCGGTAATAAATATAAAAGAAACACGTTTAAACCAATGTGGCTAAATAAACAGGTAGGGGAGGAAACGGAAAAGAAGAGGAAGGCGTTTAGATTCTTTAAGTCAAAAGGGACAGAAACATCATATCAGAATTATAAGGGATGCAACAAAAGTTGCACAAAGGCAATCAGATTAGCAACATTTTAAACTAAAAAAAGGATTGCAATAGAAAGTAAGATCAACCCTAAAAAGTTATTTAGGAACCTTAATAACAAAAAAATTAGAACATAAATTATAGGACCCTTTCAGTGTGAGATGGGCAGACAAAGTATTGGAGATAAGGAAATAAATGATTTGCCTCTGTATTTACCAGGGAAGAATCAATTGCAATAATAGTGCGCAACAAACAACAAAGAAGCCCAAAGCTGCATCCAATATTACAAAAATACACAGTGAAATACCTATATACCTCTTGAAAAAGGGTGATTTAGTTAAACCATTTAAAGCCTGCAAGCCACATCAAGGCATGACCAAATTTGCAGGTCCTAACACTACCTGATTAAAATTCTTCGTATATGGGTATATGGAGAAATGGGTGGAGTGGGTTCCTGGGTTGCCTTGCCGTTTTGGCTGGTGAGATGAGCACGGCAGCCTGGTCCCTGATAGGCTGTTGTGCTGTCACTTAGCCGCATCGGCACACCTGGGCCCTCCCCTGGGGGTGGAGACTCCCTCCTCCCACTACCTAATCGTCACCATGCTCATGAGGACGGTCTGTGTAGCGCGATCTGGCATCTGCGAGGAGTTCCTGCCCGAGCATGCGCTATCGTGTGTGTTATGGACGCGACACGCAGGGCTGACACGCATGACGTCAGACCAGCGCACGGCCATTTTTGACGCCAATTTTGAAAGTTGTCATTGGTTATTTCTCATGGAGATGGTGTATATAAAGGTATCCCTTGCCCCTACCCCCTTATACTCCTTGATAAAGGACCCCTATGGTCCGAAACGCATAGGAGTTTTTGTTTCACCCTTTTGGGGTTATATTTGCTGAGTGTTACTGAATAAATAGATTTTTATATTTTGCTACCACCTGACTCCCTGGCAGTGCACTGTTTTTGCCTTTCTTTCTCCTGATTAAAATTCTTATTTACCTCTATAATTAGAGGAAGAATTATCGCATTGAATCTGTCCCAGCCAGCTGCAAGAAAATAGAGGTAAATAATTAAATCAGTTTAATTTTAAAACAGACGTGGAACCTATATTTACAAAGGGAGCTAGGTCACAACTGGGGAATTACAGACCTGAAAGCCTAATGTCAATAGTGGGAAAGCTACTTCAAGGTTTAGTACAGGATAATATTCAGGAATACCTCATGGATAACAAAATTATTAGTAATAGTCAGCATGGATTTATGAAGGATAGATCATGCCAAGCTAACTTTATTAGTTTCTTTGAAGAGGTAAGTAGGAATTTAGACCTAGATTATGCAGTTGATGTGATCTACTTAGATTTTGCAAAGGCTTTTGATACAGTGAGGCTAGTGTACAAAATAAAGCAAATTGGACTCGTAAAAATATTTGCACCTGGATTGAAAACTGGTTGAAGGACAGACAACAGAGGGTTGTCATAAATGGAACTTTTTCAGGTTGGGCAAAGGTCGTGAGTGGAGTACCTCAGGGATCGGTACTGGGACCCCTTCTTTTTAACTTGTTTATTAATGACCTTGAGGTTAGAATAGGGAGCAAAGTCTCCATCTTTACTGCTGACACTAAATTGTGTAAGGTAATAGAATCAGAGCAGGATGTAATTTCTCTCCAGAAGGACTTGGATAGACTGGAAACGTGGGCAGGTAAATGGCAGATGAGGTTTAATACAAATAAATGTAAGGTTATGCATTTGAGAAACAGGAATAAACAGGCAATTTACAAATTAAATGGGGATATATTAGGAGAATCCTTGATGGAGAAGAATTTAGGAGTGCTTGTAGACAGCAGGCTTAGCAATAGTACCCAAAGTCATGCAGTAGCTGCAAAGGCAAACAAGATCTTATCTTGCATTAAACGGGCAAAGGATGGAAGGGAAGTAAACATAATTATCCCCAGTATAAAGCATTAGTAAAACCACACCTTGAGTATGGAAAAGATGCGATATGATAGCTATATACAAATATATTCAGGAACAACACAAGGAGCTTTCAAAAGAACTATTCATCCCATGGGCAGTACAAAGGACTCTGGGGTATCCCTTAAGGTTGGAGGAAAGGATATTTCACCAGCAACAAAGGAAAGGGTTCTTTACAGTAAGGGCAGTTACAATTCATTACCCATGGAGACAGTGATGGCAGATACAATAAATATTTTCTAAACAAAGTTGGACATCTTTTTAGATAGAAAAGGTACAGTATACAGGGATATACCTAATAAGTAAGCATGGGAAGGATGTTGATCCAGGGAGTAATCTGATTGCCAATTCTTGGAGTCAGGAAGGAATTTTTTTGTCCCCTTTATGAGATATCATTAGATGATCTTTCACTGGGGTTTTTTGTTTGCCTTCCTCTTGTGCAATATACTGTAAATAAAAATATCTGTCATCTAAATTTATCATAGCTTGAACTTGATGGACATATTGTCTTTTTTGAGCCTCATCTACTGTGTAAACTCAACATCCTGTTGGGGGCAGTAATATGTGAGGTGGCCATTTGGTTAAATGGGAGCAGTTCTATTTATGTTGGGGGCAGTTGTACAGTGAGCGGGGGAAGTTTCTGAATGAGTGAAACCTTTGTAGGGCGAGTGATAATCTGGGGGCATCTGGAAGTCAGTGAGGCAGTTCCCGTCTCACAGGCTGTGCCCTTACTCACCCTCTTATCTGCAACTCCTGTCTGGCACAAGGTGTCCACTTGTCTGGGCATATATCGGTCTGCAACTCAGCTGTTCCTTGGGGAATTTATACCCTGATGCCCCTCCCAGAGAGCGTGGGGCGGAGGGGGCAGTGCTGCACTGTGCGCTTATCTCAGGAGGTATACTCTCCTCCAGGCGAGATCTGTCACAGCTAGAGATGCCACAGCTTGGTGTGTGATTGTGTTTGTATGAGGGGGGGGGTGATGGGTTGTCACAAGGAGATGCACAAACACACAGCTCTGTTACTGCCTTAATGCTGCATCACCCTCTGCTATTCCTGTCATGACTGCTATTCACACAGCTCTTTCACTGCACCGCAATACTGAAACACCCTATACTATTCCAGCACTTACAGCCCCATATCACAATTTAAGAGAAAAACATATAAGGTAGCGCTAATTTCTAAAAAACAATGTCTGGCTGCCTATGATATAACTCTGACCCCAGGTCAGAAAGATGGAGTGGAAAGAGTGTTATATCCCTGGCGCTCGGCACATATATCAAAACATATATAAAGGATATATACAACCAGAATTGATGGCACTGGCAGATCCAATGGAGTACTCCACGTGTTGATGCTCAAACATGGAATGAAAATGAATAGAATAACATAGCGTAACCAAAACAAATACACAAAATCACAATACAAACAACAAATGCAGAGAACAGACAAGTGACTGATAGTTATAAAATACACATTTAATAAAACACAAATATTATTGCTAAGAATGAGAATAAATAGGTCCCACTATTACACTCCTGCTGTAGCTGGAATACCCGCTTACTGGAAGCAAGAAGGTAACGGGCAGTGGATATTCAGAGAGCATCCCCTCTCATCATGGCCAGTCTGCTCCGAGCGTTCCTTTTGGCATCGGTAACGCGCTGTTATTCGGCGTCGGATCCCGGGTGGGGCACTCCCCTGCTCTCGCGGGGACAGACCTCTGCAGATCTGTGGCTCCAACCTCTGTAGCACGAACCGCCTGTAGATGTATAACCGCAGCTGCAGATTCGCGGCAGCAGAGTCTCTAGGACTCAGCTCAGCAGTGATGTACAGATGGTAGCGGCAGATTCGCTCATGCTCTGAACACTGTACTGGTCGAAATCGACACTCTATTGACGAACATCTAGCTGATACTCCTGCTGTTTATCGATTGTATATATCCTTTATATATGTTTTGATATATGTGCCGAGCGCCAGGGATATAACACTCTTTCCACCCCATATCACAATTTGTTACATTTTTGCAGCCCTCTCTGCTATTCCAGTTTTGCCTCCACCCAGCACACTTTGTTAGTGCACCTCTATCCTGCCCTACATCCCCACCACACGTGCACTGCAGGTCAATATAACTCAAGCCCTGGTTACTTTGTTTCACCCTTCAGTATTGATCCACCCAGTATGCTCACATCTCGGGGGACTCTGTGTTGGACCGGGGTATGATGGGTATGAAACATTGCAGGGCCCACTATTAGGGTATAACAGAAATATGTATATTTATTATTTATTTTTTTATGTTATGCCCACTTAGGTGGGGGGGGGGGAGGGGATTGACATGGGAATGGGGTGGAGAGTGGGTGACAGGGGGGGCAAGAGAGTGATGGGGAGAGCAACATGGGGTGGGAGAGAGAGTGACATCTAAGGGAATGCCATATGCAATGGAGATGTCACATGCGGGGAGAGAGCCATAGGGGAGAGGGGGGAGCGAAAGAGACAAAGAGGAGAGTGACATGCTGTGGGGAGAGCCCTGGGGAGGCAATGGGAGAAGTGTGATGGATGGGGGGGAGAGGGGGGGAGAGAGTGGTTGGGGGAAGTGCCATTGGGGGTGAGTGATGTGGGGGTGGAGAGTGATGTAAAGGAGGAGTGACATGTGGAGAGAGAGAGGAAGGAAGAGTGACATGCTGTGTGGAGAGCCCTTGGGGAGGCAATGGTAGAAGTGTGATGGAGGGGGGAGGGGAGAGAGTGGTGGGGGAAGTGCCATTGGGGGTGAGTGATGTGGGGGTGGAGAGTGATGTAAGGGAGGAGTGACATAGGGAGAGAGAGAGAGAGGGAGGAAGAGTGACATGAGGGGGATAGCAACATGGAGGAGAGTGTGACATGGAGGAGAGAGTGACATAAGGGAGAGAGTGATGTGGGGGGAGACAGAGTGATGAGGAGGGAGTGACATGGTGGGTGAAGTGACGTTGGGCTGGAGTGACTTGGGGCTGGAGAGAGAGTGTCATAAGTGGAGTGAGAGTGACATGGTGGGGTAGAGAGTTAAGTGGAGGAGGCTGACATGCAGGAGGAGAGAGTGATATGGAGAAGAGTGATGCAGGGGGAGAGTGATGTGGAGAGAAGAGAGTGACATGGGGGTGGTGACGTTGGGTAGATTGACATTGGGGGAAGCAATGTGGGGGTAGAGAGCATGACATTGGGTAGAGAGCGTGACATGGAGTTATGTGGAGGGGAGAGGGAGTAATGTGTGGAGGGCAGAAGAGAGTGATGGGGGAGTGACATTGGGGGGAGCAGTGTTAGGGGGGAGAGAGTGACATTGAGTGAGAAAGAAAGTGATATAGGGGGGGAGAGTGACATGGGGAGGAGAAAATGACATGGAGGGGAGAGAGTGACATGGGGGGAGAGAGTGACATGGGGGGGAGCGAGTGACATTGGGGGGAGCAGTGTTAGGGGGGAGATAGTGACATTGAGTGAGAGAGAGTGACATGGGGCGAGAGAATGACATGGGGGAGAGAGTGACATGGGGATTAAGTGACGTGGGAAGGAGTGATGTTGGGTGGAAAGAGTGATGTGGAGATGAGGAACATGTAGTGGGGTGACAGATAGGGGGAGAGATTGACATGAGGGAGAGATGGAGAAGAGGGACTTGGGTGGGGGAGAGAAGGATGTGGAGAGAAAGAGTGACTCGGGGAGAGAGTGATGTGGTGGGACAGAGTGACGTGGGGAGAGAGAGTGACGTGGTGGGAAAAAGAGTGACATGGGGGGGTGTGATGTGATGGGAGAGAGTGACATGGGTGAGAGAGTGACATGGGTGAGAGAGTGACATGGGTGAGAGAGTGACATGGGTGAGAGAGTGACATGGGTGAGAGAGTGACATGGGTGAGAGAGTGACATGGGTGAGAGAGTGACATGGGTGAGAGAGTGACATGGGTGAGTGTGTGACATGGGTGAGAGAGTGACATGGGTGAGAGAGTGGGTGAGTGTGTGACATGGGTGAGTGTGTGACATGGGTGAGAGAGTGTGTGAGTGTGTGACATGGGCGAGTGTGTGACATGGGCGAGTGTGTGACATGGGTGAGAGAGTGGGTGAGTGTGTAGTAGAAGGAACACAGGGCACAACAGATTTAGAATATCTAAACTCATTTATTGAGCCAACACAACGTTTCGACCTTAGTGGTCTTTATCAAGTGACATAGTGGCAGTCTTGATAAAGACCACTAAGGTCGAAACGTTGTGTTGGCTCAATAAATGAGTTTAGATATTCTAAATCCGTTGTGCCCTTTGTTCCTTCTACTACTGACGTAGAACTGACAACAGGCTTTTGTTCAAGCACGGGAGCACCGGTAATTGTATCATTGATATACTTTTCTAGGTGTGCAGCATTCACTTCATATGTCTGGATGGGCGAGAGTGCGACATGGGCGAGAGTGCGACATGGGCGAGAGTGCGACATGGGCGAGAGTGCGACATGGGCGAGAGTGCGACATGGGCGAGAGTGCGACATGGGCGAGAGTGCGACATGGGCGAGAGTGCGACATGGGCGAGAGTGCGACATGGGCGAGAGTGCGACATGGGCGAGAGTGCGACATGGGCGAGAGTGCGACATGGGCGAGAGTGCGACATGGGCGAGAGTGCGACATGGGCGAGAGTGCGACATGGGCGAGAGTGCGACATGGGCGAGAGTGCGACATGGGCGAGAGTGCGACATGGGCGAGAGTGCGACATGGAGAAGAGTTATGTGGAGGGGAGAGGGAGTAATGTGTGGAGGGGGAAGAGAGTGATGGGGAGTGACATTGGTGGGAGCAGTGTGGGGGACGAGAGTGACATTGGGGTGGAAAGAAAATGACATGGGAATGGGGGAGAGATAATGATGTGGGGGGGGAGTGATATGGTTATGTGGGGGGGGGGAGAGTGTGATATGCAGAGGAATCACATGATGGGGCAAGGAGTGACATGGGGTAGTGACATTAATGGAAGAATGTGAGGGAGAGAGAGGCACAGGGGGAGTGATATGGGGGGAGAAAGTTAAATGGGGGGCAATGATATAGGGGAGAGTGAGTAACAGAGGGGGCAGAGCGACGTGGTGGGTTGAGAGAATGACGTGGAGGGGAGGGTGTGTGACATGGGTGGAAGAGAGATGGGGGAGTGACACAGGGAGGGGAGGGACATGGGAGACATAGTGACATGGGCAGGGTAGAGAGGGTGATGAGGGGAGGGAAAAGAGCGACATGGGGGAGAAAGTGATGTGGGGGGAGGGAGAGACTGATGTGGAGGGGAGTGCCATGGGGAAGAGACATGAAGGAGAGAGTGACATGGAGTGGTGTGACATGGGTGGGACTGGAAATAGGGACATGGGGAGAACAGAGAGGGTGACATAGGGAGGAGTGACGTGGGGGGAATGGAGCGTGACATGGTGGGCAGAGCGTGACCTGTGATGGAAACAGTGGCATGCGGAGGGAGCGTGACATTGGGGGGACGCTACAAACCAGTGAGTGTGACATGTGTCATGGGGGTCAAACTGTTCAAGCAAAGTGTGAGCACTGGACCCCATGGATTTTAAAGTTTAAATGGATATCAGAGAAACCCATTGGGGTCTATGTACCACCAGGATATTTGTAAACTTATTTCTTTAATTGCAGTGTTATAAAGTAGTACAAACCTTAATAAAATGTGTGTGGTATGCATGCAGGTCGTTGTAGGACTTGTTACATATGATACATACAGTAGATCATTGTCTAAAGTGACACTTGATACACTGCATCATGGTGCATTCCTGATTGATACAATTTAAATTAAAACAGATGTATGTATTTTTTATTTTATAAACAAAAAGAACGATTCCTGCGCTCCTACCAATTAGGCTAAAATAAAATAATAATCTCATGAAAAAGTGTATTTTGTTAAACCCCTTGGCCAAAGCGTTATACGCCTGCATGCCACGACACACGAGACACACGCACACACAGTGAGACACACACACACAGTGAGACACAGGCACACACACACAGTGAGACACACACACACACACAGTGAGACACACGCACACACACAGTGAGACACACACAGTGAGACACAGGCACACACACACAGTGAGACACACACACACACACACAGTGAGACACACGCACACACACAGTGAGACACACGCACACACACAGTGAGACACACGCACACACACAGTGAGACACACGCACACACACAGTGAGACACGCACACACACAGTGAGACACACACACACAGTGAGACACACACACACAGTGTTTTCTGCGATATTCATCCACTTCAGAGGCTGAATTATATCATGGGAACATAGATTCCACAAAACTAACTGTATCCGTTGAATAAACTCAGACAATTCTACCCCTTCTTTCTGTCTAAGGCCCCGGACATGTTTGCTGCGTGCTTGCGGAAGCGTGCTGACGCGCGCTCCCGCTCAGCACTGAGCCCCTACAGCCGCAATTAGAGCAGCTTTAGTAGGGGCTCGCCTACGCTTCCGCGCTCTTGTGGAAGCGCAGGTCTTGGGGGAATTTAAAATTCCCCCGCTTGCCGGCGAGACAGGCCGGTCACGTGAGCGGTTCGCCCAATGAGGGCGAACCAGCTCCGTGACGTCACTGGCCCGCCCCCGGCCAGTGACGCGCCCGCCCCCGGACCGCCCCCTGACGGCTGCTGAGAGCGCTTGCGGTAAGCAACCGCAAGGCCAGGGAAAGCACCCGCTTTCCCTGCGCCTCAGCGTGCCTCAGCACGCCAGCAGGGACCATGGACTCGGCCTTAGACTGTAGAACTTAGACCAGAGTTCGCTTTCGTCCTCTTCTAGGCCGTAGATCCGCATCAATAAGTCCACTACCCTCTGTGCCATAACGTCTGCATTCTGGTCTCGGTGCATTGTCACCATCATAGTGGGGGGAGGGGGGGTCTTAGGCACTCCATTGATCATTGCCTCTTAACAGCTTCGGTGCAAAACAATTCCTCCAGTTCTTTCAGGGTATGTTCCCTCTATGCCTCAAACCCTTCTTCTCCTACGGGAGTGGGTGATATCCCATAGAAAGCTTTGAACTTGCGGTAGTTGTAGGACTGAGTACTGCACTAGGCCGTCCACCAGTTGCTGTAGTGCCCCCCCCAAGTCGACCAGTGACTAGGGCAGTCATGCCGGCAGCTATGGACTGACTCTGGGCTAGCTTCATCCCTTCTAGGGATATATGAGTGGTGTGGGAGGTCAGTCCGGTAAGGTAAAACAAAGAGATGGATTGGCACGAGACTGCAGCGTCCAAAAAAAGCACCCTCAGCTCACCAGATGTCAATGGATAAAAGCGTTTATTAAACTACATAAAAATGAAAAAAGGACAAACAAACTACAAAGAAACACAACCTCCTACGCGTTTCAGGCTCTAAGAGCCCTTTCTCAAAGGGGATAGGTAAGGTACCTCAGGTGTGGTCCCGGACTGAAAGTTACCATGGGTATTGGTAGATCTGGGTATATCAATGGGCAACCCGTGGGCAGGGCTTCTGGGAAATGTAGGGCTGGGGGCCTTATATATAATTACATAACTGATTAATAAATATTAATGAGAAGCTCGGGACGCTGAGGGTGACAGTCAATAAGGGACTGAGAGATAGACAGAGAGACAGAAGGGGTTATTAATCAAGCTGGGTTATGAGTTAGTGCACCAGAACCAGCACTAAGTTCCATTCAAATAAACTGGAGTTAACAACCGTTCGGGTTCGTTAAGTGGTAACGGTGCTTGATGAATCTGAGGGCGAGCAAGAGACAGGCGGAGACACGGTTAGTTAGTGATCGAGTAAGCTAGTAAAATACGTGTTAGTGATATAGGTTTAGCACATGGAATTAGAATTGTATATGTACTTTTAATAAAAGTAAATATTTTAGTTTTGTATTATATATTTTATATTGTAGTTTTTTAGGGGGTTTTGACTGTAGTGGGGGGCAATTTCTCAACTACATACTCTGTGCCCATTAGAATGGCAGGATTGGGGTACAGTGACAGCTACGTGTATGTGTCATAGCAGGTATAGTGAAGGGTGGAAATCATCAAGAAGCGCAAATCATGTGGAAAATAAAAGAAGACAACAAACTTATGGTGCAGTATTGTGTGAATTCAGTGTGGTAAATGGCACGGTTAAGTGTTCAGAATACTCACAAACGTGAGAGGTCAGTAGGCATATAAAGGTATCTTTAACCCATGGGATGAAGCCAGGTGTTGGAATAGGAACCGCGCTGATGATCAGGTACACTGTAGCGATCAGGTACACTTTAACCAGGGGCCCTTTAGGAATAAATTGAACCGGACATAGTGCAGACTGTACATAGGATATTTATAAAAGCAAGCAAAATCCAATCAACTCACATGGTGATGGAAATAAACAGGCATATAGATCACAGTGTGGATCTCTGCAAACCGGAAGAGTGGTGTCTCGACTGTTCCTCTGTTCTTGTATGCGTGTCACGGATGCGTCTCACCGCGGACCGGAAGTGACGTCATCCGCTTCCAGAGGCTCCGGTTTCGTCTTAGGGCATCACTCTACGCGTTTCACCTTGTAGGTTTCTTCAGGAGTGACGCCCTAAGACGAAACCGGAGCCTCTGGAAGCGGATGACGTCACTTCCGGTCCGCGGTGAGACGCATCCGTGACACGCATACCAGAACAGAGGAACAGTCGAGACACCACTCTTCCGGTTTGCAGAGATCCACACTGTGATCTATATGCCTGTTTATTTCCATCACCATGTGAGTTGATTGGATTTTGCTTGCTTTTATAAATATCCTATGTACAGTCTGCACTATGTCAGGTTCAATTTATTCCTAAAGGGCCCCTGGTTAAAGTGTACCTGATCGCTACAGTGTACCTGATCATCAGCGCGGTTCCTATTCCAACACCTGGCTTCATCCCATGGGTTAAAGATACCTTTATATGCCTACTGACCTCTCATGTTTGTGAGTATTCTGAACACTTAACAGTGCCATTTACCACACAGAATTCACACAATACTGCACCATAAGTTTGTTGTCTTCTTTTATTTTCCACATGATTTGCGCTTCTTGATGATTTCCACCCTTCACTTGTCCACGAGGATTGAAAGAGCAGTCCTGCATCAGGTCACAGCGGCATATATCACACGTGGTTGTATAAGTATCACTATTAATTACTTTATTTATGTATTACACTGTGGGTTTATTTGATGTTTATTTAAACCATATACACTGAGCGCCACCAATTGATAAGTTTTTTGTACTCATAGCAGGTATAGCAGAGGATGCTGCAGCATGAAGGTGCGGTGACATAGCTGTGTGTAGGTGTCAGGGCAGGAATAGCACAGGGTGCTGCAGCATGAAGGTGCAGTGACATAGTTGTGTGTAGGTGTCAGGGCAGGAATAGCAGAGGGTGCTGCAGCATGAAGGTGCGGTGACATAGCTGTGTGTAGGTGTCAGGGCAGGAATAGCACAGGGTGCTGCAGCATGAAGGTGCAGTGACATAGCTGTGTGTAGGTGTCAGGGCAGGAATAGCAGAGGGTGCTGCAGCATGAAGGTGCAGTGACATCGCTGTGTGTAGGTGTCAGGGCAGGAATAGCACAGGGTGCTGCAGCATGAAGGTGCAGTTACATAGCTGTGTGTAGGTGTCAGGGCAGGAATAGCAGAGGGTGCTGCAGCATGAAGGTGCAGTGACATAGCTGTGTGTAGGTGTCAGGGCAGGAATAGCAGAGTGCTGCAGCATGAAGGTGCAGTGACATAGCTGTGTGTAGGTGTCAGGAATTGCAGAGGGTGCTGCAGCATGGTGCAGTGACATAGCTGTGTGTAGGTGTCAGGGCAGGAATAGTAGAGGGTGCTGCAGCATGAAGGTGCAGTGACATAGTTGTGTGTAGGTGTCAGGGCAGGAATAGCAGAGGGTGCTGCAGCATGAAGGTGCAGTGACATAGTTGTGTGTAGGTGTCAGGGCAGGAATAGCAGAGTGCTGCAGCATGAAGGTGCGGTGACATAGCTGTGTGTAGGTGTCAGGGCAGGAATAGCAGAGGGTGCTGCAGCATGAAGGTGCGGTGACATAGCTGTGTGTAGGTGTCAGGGCAGGAATAGCAGAGGGTGCTGCAGCATGAAGGTGCAGTGACATAGTTGTGTGTAGGTGTCAGGGCAGGAATAGCAGAGTGCTGCAGCATGAAGGCGCAGTGACATAGCTGTGTGTAGGTGTCAGGAATTGCAGAGGGTGCTGCAGCATGGTGCAGTGACATAGTTGTGTGTAGGTGTCAGGGCAGGAATAGCACAGGGTGCTGCAGCATGAAGGTGCGGTGACATAGTTATGTGTAGGTGTCAGGGCAGGAATAGCACAGGGTGCTGCAGCATGAAGGTGCAGTGACATAGCTGTGTGTAGGTGTCAGGGCAGGAATAGCACAGGGTGCTGCAGCATGAAGGTGCAGTTACATAGCTGTGTGTAGGTGTCAGGGCAGGAATAGCAGAGGGTGCTGCAGCATGAAGGTGCAGTGACATAGTTATGTGTAGGTGTCAGGGCAGGAATAGCAGAGGGTGCTGCAGCATGAAGGTGCAGTGACATAGCTGTGTGTAGGTGTCAGGGCAGGAATAGCACAGGGTGCTGCAGCATGAAGGTGCAGTTACATAGCTGTGTGTAGGTGTCAGGGCAGGAATAGCAGAGGGTGCTGCAGCATGAAGGTGCAGTGACATAGCTGTGTGTAGGTGTCAGGGCAGGAATAGCACAGGGTGCTGCAGCATGAAGGTGCAGTGACATAGCTGTGTGTAGGTGTCAGGGCAGGAATAGCAGAGTGCTGCAGCATGAAGGTGCAGTGACATAGCTGTGTGTAGGTGTCAGGGCAGGAATAGTAGAGGGTGCTGCAGCATGAAGGTGCAGTGACATAGTTGTGTGTAGGTGTCAGGGCAGGAATAGCAGAGGGTGCTGCAGCATGAAGGTGCAGTGACATAGTTGTGTGTAGGTGTCAGGGCAGGAATAGCAGAGTGCTGCAGCATGAAGGTGCAGTGACATAGCTGTGTGTAGGTGTCAGGAATTGCAGAGGGTGCTGCAGCATGGTGTAGTGACATAGTTGTGCGTAGGTGTCAGGGCAGGAATAGCAGAGCGTGCAGTGACATAGCTGTGTGTTGGTGTCAGGGCAGGAATAGCACAGGGTGCTGCAGCATGATGCAGTGACATAGTTGTGTGTAGGTGTCAGGGCAGGAATAGTAGAGGGTGCTGCAGCATGAAGGTGCAGTGACATAGTTGTGTGTAGGTGTCAGGGCAGGAATAGCAGAGGGTGCTGCAGCATGAAGGTGCAGTGACATAGTTGTGTGTAGGTGTCAGGGCAGGAATAGCAGAGTGCTGCAGCATGAAGGTGCAGTGACATAGCTGTGTGTAGGTGTCAGGAATTGCAGAGGGTGCTGCAGCATGGTGTAGTGACATAGTTGTGCGTAGGTGTCAGGGCAGGAATAGCAGAGCGTGCAGTGACATAGCTGTGTGTTGGTGTCAGGGCAGGAATAGCACAGGGTGCTGCAGCATGAAGGTGCAGTGACATAGCTGTGTGTAGGTGTCAGGGCAGGAATAGCAGAGGGTGCTGCAGCATGAAGGTGCAGTGACATAGTTGTGTGTAGGTGTCAGGGCAGGAATAGCAGAGGGTGCTGCAGCATGAAGGTGCAGTGACATAGCTGTGTGTAGGTGTCAGGGCAGGAATAGCAGAGGGTGCTGCAGCATGAAGGTGCAGTGACATAGCTTTGTGTAGGTGTCAGGGCAGGAATAGCACAGGGTGCTGCAGCATGAAGGTGCAGTGACATAGCTGTGTGTAGGTGTCAGGGCAGGAATAGCAGAGGGTGCTGCAGCATGAAGGTGCAGTGACATAGTTGTGTGTAGGTGTCAGGGCAGGAATAGCACAGGGTGCTGCAGCATGAAGGTGCAGTGACATAGCTGTGTGTAGGTGTCAGGGCAGGAATAGCAGAGGTGCTGCAGCATGAAGGTGCAGTGACATAGTTGTGTGTAGGTGTCAGGGCAGGAATAGCACAGGGTGCTGCAGCATGAAGGTGCAGTGACATAGCTGTGTGTAGGTGTCAGGGCAGGAATAGCAGAGGTGCTGCAGCATGAAGGTGCAGTGACATCGCTGTGTGTAGGTGTCAGGGCAGGAATAGCACAGGGTGCTGCAGCATGAAGGTGCAGTGACATAGCTGTGTGTAGGTGTCAGGGCAGGAATAGCAGAGGGTGCTGCAGCATGAAGGTGCAGTGACATAGCTGTGTGTAGGTGTCAGGGCAGGAATAGCAGAAGGTGCTGCAGCATGAAGGTGCTGCAGCATGAAGGTGCGGTGACATAGCTGTGTGTAGGTGTCAGGGCAGGAATAGCAGAGGATGCTGCAGCATGAAGGTGCAGTGACATAGCTGTGTGTAGGTGTCAGGGCAGGAATAGCAGAGGGTACTGCAGCATGAAGGTGCAGTGACATAGCTGTGTGTAGGTGTCAGGGCAGGAATAGCACAGGGTGCTGCAGCATGAAGGTGCGGTGACATAGCTGTGTGTAGGTGTCAGGGCAGGAATAGCAGAGGGTGCTGCAGCATGAAGGTGCAGTGACATAGCTGTGTGTAGGTGTCAGGGCAGGAATAGCAGAGGGTGCTGCAGCATGAAGGTGCGGTGACATCGCTGTGTGTAGGTGTCAGGGCAGGAATAGCAGAGGGTGCTGCAGCATGAAGGTGCAGTGACATAGCTGTGTGTAGGTGTCAGGGCAGGAATAGCACAGGGTGCTGCAGCATGAAGGTGCAGTGACATAGCTGTGTGTAGGTATCAGGGCAGGAATAGCAGAGGATGCTGCAGCATGAAGGTGCAGTGACATAGCTGTGTGTAGGTGTCAGGGCAGGAATAGCAGAGGGTGCTGCAGCATGAAGGTGCAGTGACATAGCTGTGTGTAGATGTCAGGGCAGGAATAGCACAGGGTGCTGCAGCATGAAGGTGCAGTGACATAGCTGTGTGTAGGTGTCAGGGCAGGAATAGCAGAGGGTGCTGCAGCATGAAGGTGCAGTTACATAGCTGTGTGTAGGTGTCAGGGCAGGAATAGCACAGGGTGCTGCAGCATGAAGGTGCAGTTACATAGCTGTGTGTAGGTGTCAGGGCAGGAATAGCAGAGGGTGCTGCAGCATGAAGGTGCAGTGACATAGTTATGTGTAGGTGTCAGGGCAGGAATAGCAGAGGGTGCTGCAGCATGAAGGTGCAGTGACATAGCTGTGTGTAGGTGTCAGGGCAGGAATAGCACAGGGTGCTGCAGCATGAAGGTGCAGTTACATAGCTGTGTGTAGGTGTCAGGGCAGGAATAGCAGAGGGTGCTGCAGCATGAAGGTGCAGTGACATAGCTGTGTGTAGGTGTCAGGGCAGGAATAGCACAGGGTGCTGCAGCATGAAGGTGCAGTGACATAGCTGTGTGTAGGTGTCAGGGCAGGAATAGCAGAGTGCTGCAGCATGAAGGTGCAGTGACATAGCTGTGTGTAGGTGTCAGGAATTGCAGAGGGTGCTGCAGCATGGTGCAGTGACATAGTTGTGTGTAGGTGTCAGGGCAGGAATAGTAGAGGGTGCTGCAGCATGAAGGTGCAGTGACATAGTTGTGTGTAGGTGTCAGGGCAGGAATAGCAGAGGGTGCTGCAGCATGAAGGTGCAGTGACATAGTTGTGTGTAGGTGTCAGGGCAGGAATAGCAGAGTGCTGCAGCATGAAGGTGCAGTGACATAGCTGTGTGTAGGTGTCAGGAATTGCAGAGGGTGCTGCAGCATGGTGTAGTGACATAGTTGTGCGTAGGTGTCAGGGCAGGAATAGCAGAGCGTGCAGTGACATAGCTGTGTGTTGGTGTCAGGGCAGGAATAGCACAGGGTGCTGCAGCATGAAGGTGCAGTGACATAGCTGTGTGTAGGTGTCAGGGCAGGAATAGCAGAGGGTGCTGCAGCATGAAGGTGCAGTGACATAGTTGTGTGTAGGTGTCAGGGCAGGAATAGCAGAGGGTGCTGCAGCATGAAGGTGCAGTGACATAGCTGTGTGTAGGTGTCAGGGCAGGAATAGCAGAGGGTGCTGCAGCATGAAGGTGCAGTGACATAGCTTTGTGTAGGTGTCAGGGCAGGAATAGCACAGGGTGCTGCAGCATGAAGGTGCAGTGACATAGCTGTGTGTAGGTGTCAGGGCAGGAATAGTAGAGGGTGCTGCAGCATGAAGGTGCAGTGACATAGTTGTGTGTAGGTGTCAGGGCAGGAATAGCACAGGGTGCTGCAGCATGAAGGTGCAGTGACATAGCTGTGTGTAGGTGTCAGGGCAGGAATAGCAGAGGGTGCTGCAGCATGAAGGTGCAGTGACATAGCTGTGTGTAGGTGTCAGGGCAGGAATAGCAGAAGGTGCTGCAGCATGAAGGTGCAGTGACATAGCTGTGTGTATGTGCCAGGGCAGGAATAGCACAGGGTGCTGCAGCATGAAGGTGCGGTGACATAGCTGTGTGTAGGTGTCAGGGCAGGAATAGCAGAGGGTGCTGCAGCATGAAGGTGCAGTGACATAGCTGTGTGTAGGTGTTAGGGCAGGAATAGCAGAGGGTGCTGCAGCATGAAGGTGCTGCAGCATGAAGGTGCGGTGACATAGCTGTGTGTAGGTGTCAGGGCAGGAATAGCAGAGGATGCTGCAGCATGAAGGTGCAGTGACATAGCTGTGTGTAGGTGTCAGGGCAGGAATAGCAGAGGGTACTGCAGCATGAAGGTGCAGTGACATAGCTGTGTGTAGGTGTCAGGGCAGGAATAGCAGAGGGTGCTGCAGCATGAAGGTGCAGTGACATAGCTGTGTGTAGGTGTCAGGGCAGGAATAGCAGAGGGTGCTGCAGCATGAAGGTGCGGTGACATCGCTGTGTGTAGGTGTCAGGGCAGGAATAGCAGAGGGTGCTGCAGCATGAAGGTGCAGTGACATAGCTGTGTGTAGGTGTCAGGGCAGGAATAGCACAGGGTGCTGCAGCATGAAGGTGCAGTGACATAGCTGTGTGTAGGTATCAGGGCAGGAATAGCAGAGGATGCTGCAGCATGAAGGTGCAGTGACATAGCTGTGTGTAGGTGTCAGGGCAGGAATAGCAGAGGGTGCTGCAGCATGAAGGTGCAGTGACATAGCTGTGTGTAGATGTCAGGGCAGGAATAGCACAGGGTGCTGCAGCATGAAGGTGCAGTGACAGCTGTGTGTAGGTGTCAGGGCAGGAATAGCAGAGGGTGCTGCAGCATGAAGGTGCAGTGACATCGCTGTGTGTAGGTGTCAGGGCAGGAATAGCACAGGGTGCTGCAGCATGAAGGTGCAGTGACATAGCTGTGTGTAGGTGTCAGGGCAGGAATAGCAGAGGGTGCTGCAGCATGAAGGTGCAGTGACATAGCTGTGTGTAGATGTCAGGGCAGGAATAGCACAGGGTGCTGCAGCATGAAGGTGCAGTGACATAGCTGTGTGTAGGTGTCAGGGCAGGAATAGCACAGGGTGCTGCAGCATGAAGGTGCAGTGACATCGCTGTGTGTAGGTGTCAGGGCAGGAATAGCACAGGGTGCTGCAGCATGAAGGTGCAGTGACATAGCTGTGTGTAGGTGTCAGGGCAGGAATAGTAGAGGGTACTGCAGCTGTGTGTATTTGTGCATCTTCTTGTGACACCTCATCACCCCCGCCTCCCCCCTCAGACACACACCGAACTCTGGTGTCTCTCCCCACGCCGGATTTACCCTGAGGGGGAGCACAGCTCCTGAGACGAGCAAACAGCAGATCTCACACAGCGCAGCTCCTCACTCCCTCGCTCCCTGGGAGGGGTGTCAGGGTATAAAGACCCCAGCGTGCAGCTCTGTGTTCTATGTGGTAGACAGACAGACCCCTTGTGCCAGCCAGAAGCCGCAGAGAAGGTGAGTACGGGCACAACCTGTGAGAGGGGAACTGCCCACTGATATCCCCGCCACTCTCACTCACACCATGAACACCTCATATTTCCTATACTACCAACCTAGCCTAACCTAGCCTAACCTAGCCCTGCCTACCCCAAACTGCCCTTATTATATATACAAAAGGAAGAAAGCTCAGGCTTGTTGTCTGCTGCATGGAATAATCATTATTCATATTATCATCATCATTATTAGTATTATTATTATTAAACCAATTAGGGAAATAGGGGTAATACTTGACCTACTAATAACAATGTATAAATACTAATAAAAGTGAGGAAACACTTGGGGTACAGTGACCATATAATGTGACTTGGGGTCTCATTTCAAATAATGTATGTATGTCTTTATTTATATAGCTCCATTAATGTGCATAGCGCATCAGAGCAGTAATACACGTGGCAATCATATAAATAACAAATAATACAAATAACACATAATGGGAAGAAGCGCTTCAGACATAAAAGTAACATTTAGGAAAAGGAGTCCCTGCTCCGAAGCGCTTACAGTTGTGTGAAAAAGAAAGTACACCCTCTTTGAATTCTATGGTTTTACATATCAGTACATAATAACAATCATCTGTTCCTTAGCAGGTCTTAAAATTAGGTAAATACAACCTCAGATGAACAACAACACATGACATATTACACCGTGGCATGATTTATTTAACAAAAATAACGCCAAAATGGAGAAGCCAAGTGTGAAAAACTAAGTACACCCTTACTGCTTCCGTAGGAATTAAGATGCTAAGTAGCAGACAGGTGCTGCTAATCAAATGCCCTTGATTAATTGATCATCAGCAAGTGTGACCACCTCTATTAAAGCCGAAGTTTTAGCAGTTTGCTGGTCTGGAGCATTCAGGTGTGTGTTAACACAATGCCAAGGAGGAAAGACATCAGCAATGATCTAAGAGAAGCAATTGTTGCTGCCCATCAATCTGGGAAGGGTTATAAGGCCATTTCCAAACAATTTAAAGTCCATCATTCTACAGTGAGAAAGATTATTAAAAAGTGGAAAACATTCAAGACAGTTGCCAATCTTCCCAGGAGTGGACGTCCCAGCAAATTCACCCCAAGGTCAGACTGTGCAATGCTCAGAGAAATTGCAAAAAACCCAAGAGTTACATCTCAGACTCTACAGGCCTCAGTTAGCATGTTAAATGTTAAAGTTCATGACAGTACAATTAGAAAAAGACTGAACAAGTATGGTTTGTTTGGAAGGGTTGCCAGGAGAAAGCCTCTTCTCTCTAAAAAGAACATGGCAGCAAGGCTTAGGTTTGCAAAGTTGCATCTGAGCAAATCACAAGACTTCTGGAACAATGTACTTTGGACAGACGAGACCAAAGTGGAGATGTTTGGCCATAATGCACAGTGCCACGTTTGGCGAAAACCAAACACAGCATATCAGCACAAACACCTCATACCAACTGTCAAGCACGGTGGAGGATGGGTGATGATTTGGGCTTGTTTTGCAGCCACAGGACCCGGGAACCTTGCAGTCATTGAGTCGACCATAAATTCCTCTGTATACCATAGTATTCTAGAGTCAAATGTGAGGCCATCTGTCCGACAGCTAAAGCTTGGCCGAAATTGGGTCATGCAACAGGACAATGATCCCAAGCACACCAGCAAATCTACAACAGAATGGCTGAAAAAGAAAAGAATCAAGGTGTTGGAATGGCCCAGTCAAAGTCCAGACATCAACCCTTTTGAAATGCTGTGGCGGGACCTTAAGAGAGCTGTGCATAAGCAAATGCCCACAAACCTCAAGGAACTGAAGCAACATTGTAAAGAAGAGTGGGCCAAAATTCCTCCACAACGATGTGAGAGAATAATAAAGTCATACAGAAAACGATTACTTCAAGTTATTGCTGCTAAAGGTGGTTCTACAAGCTATTGAATCATAAGGTATACTTAGTTTTTCACACACGGCTTCTCCATTTTGGCTTTATTTTTGTTAAATAAATCATGACACGGTGTATTATGTTGTGTTGTTGTTCATCTGAGGTTGTATTTACCTAATTTTTAGACCTGCTTGGAACAGATGATTGTTATTATGTCTTGATATGTAAAACCATAGCATTCAAAGAGGCTGTACTTTCTTTTTCACACAACTGTACAAACTAATTGGTTGGTAGGAAGAACGTACATAGACAGTAGGAGGGCGTTCTGGTAAGTGCGTCTGCAGGGGGCCAAGATTAATGTATAAGGTGTTAATTATCAGCCTTGGAGCTATTCATATGCTTCGTTAAGCAGGTGTATTTTAAGATGGGTCTTTAAGGTGGCTAGAGAGGGTGCTAGTCGGATATTGAGGGGAAGGGCATTCCAGAGGTGTGGGGCAGTTAGTGAGAAAGGTTTAAGGCGGGAGAGGGCTTTGTATTATATTGTACGTCTATTTATATAGCGCCAAAAGTGTACTCAGCGCTTCACAAAGAATACAGTATAGGGATTTAAAATGATACAATAAGTTCAGCAAAATCAGACAATAGGAAAGGAAATCCCTGCCCGAAGAGCTTACAATCTAAGAGGTATGGTGGGAGACTTACAGAGACAGCAGGTGAGGGAATAAGTGCTGTGTATGGCAGTGCTTGGCCACAATGGGTGGTAGGAGTGGCTGAGTGTGGGACAGTAACCATGAGTGCAGGCTGTTGGGATGCTTAACTTGTGGGGTGAGTTTTAAGGTTAGTCAGTATTAAATCAGAAGGTTAACACCATTTACAGGGGAAGAGATGGCAGGCTGCATGGGTGATATCAGGTGTGTGTCTTGGTTCAGGCTTAGGGTAGATCCCAAGCAGTAGGAAGGAGTAGATAGAGGGTGTGAATAGAGGCTTTGGATACAGAAGGGGTAGAGACATCCTTGAGCAGAACGCAAGAGTTGGGATGGTGCATAGCGAGAAATTAGGGCTGAGATATAAGGAGGAGCAGAAGAGTGTAAAGCTTTAAAAGTGAGGAGAATTGAGTGTGAGATGCGGGATTTGATAGGAAGCCAGGAAAGGGATTTCAGCAGGGGAGATGCTGAGAGATTTAGGAAAGTGTAGGGTAATTCTGGCAGCAGCATTTAGCATAGATTGTAGGGGAGACAGGTGAGAGGCAGGAAGGCCGGACAGCAGGAGGTTACAGTAGTCAAGACGGGAGAGAATGAAGCTCTGTGTCAGTTTTTGTAGTCGAGCAACAGAGGAAAAGGCGTATCTTGTATTGTGTCATATTGCGGAGGAAAAAACAACAGGTTTTAGCTACTTTTGAATGTGAGAGATGAGTTGAGTGTGACCCCTAGGCAGCGTGCTTCTGCTACTGGGTGAATGATCATAGTTCCAACAGTAATGTGGAAGGAGGTAGTCAGGTCAGGTTTGGAAGGAAGTATGAGGAGCTCTGTTTTTGCCATGTTAATTTAAAGTCGGCGGAGGGATGATACAGGAGAAAGACATTCAGAAACTTTAGTCTGTACTGCAGGTGTAAGGTATGGAGTTGAAAAATAAATGTGTCTCATCAGCATAGAGATGATATTTGAACCCAAGAGATGCGATTAGGTCACCTAGAGAAAGTGTGTACAGATAAGAGGTCCCAGGACAGAGCCCTGGGGTACCCCCAGAGAGAAATTGATAGAGGAGGAGGTGCTAGCAAAAGAGACAATGAAAGTACGATGGGAGAGGTAAGAGGAGATCCAGGATAGAGCTTTGTTAAAAACAGGTTTATATCAAATTCACAAAGACTCTTATCTTAAAAATAACAGATTGTAGTCAACCACGGAAGATTTTAAAACAAATAAATTGGGATGGAAAAAAAGACAGACAATAAAAGGGCAATCTTTAAAACATTGTTAGATGAGTACAGTTGTATCAGTGTATACTATTGGGTAAATACCCAAGTGTTTGGTCTGAGGAAGGGACACATTAGTCCTGAAACGTAACCTTTATTAGCTCTGATGCTGTGAATATTGAAGTTTTTTCAAACTCAAAACAAGTCTCCTGTGTGCTCCTTCATATCCTCTATTTTGTGCCTAAATACCCAAAGTAAGGGAAGAAGCTGAAAGGAAGGGGCAGGCGTTTGGACAGCTGAAGTAAGCAGAGACAGAGGCATCATATCAGGTTCTATTAATGATAAGGAATGTAAGAAACGCTGCATACATTGAAAACAAGGATTGCAATGAAATGAAGATCAATCCTAAAAGTTCATTAAGTACATTAATAGCAAAAAGTGTTCAAGTGCGAGATGGACCAGCAAATTATTGGTAATAAGGACACGGCAGAAGTGCTGAACAAAATATTGCCTCTGTATTTACCGAGCCAATTCCCAAAAATACTGTAGGAAGCCACTATCTTATCATTAACTAACTTTTTGCTAATGTACAGAAATAGTACACCTGGCCCTGGTGGCATGTATTCAAGTTTACTTAAAGAACGCAGCTCAGTCATAGCCAGACTGTAATACAGTATTTAAGATTCAGGGGCTACATTTCCGCAGGCTCCCTACCGCAGGACTGAAGTAAAGCAGATGCGGTGTCTATGTTTAAAAGGGGAGATCGATCACAACAAGGAATTATAGACCTGTGAGCCTGACATCAATAGTGGGGAAGCTACTTGAAGGTTTATTAAGGATAGGCTATGCCAAATGAACCTTATTAGTTATTAGACCAGGTTGATGTGGTCTACTTAGATTTTGCAAAGGCTTTTGATATAGTGCTAGGGTTGCCAGGTGTCCGGTTTTGAACCAGACTAACCGGTATTTTGCCATTCTGTCTGGTAAAAAAAATGAGAGGTAATACCAGACATGTATGTGCACGGTATTACCTCTCTGAACATGCAGTGGGAAGCATGAGCAGGGCCGCCATCAGTGGGGAGAGCCAGGACAGGTTCCCAGGCCAGGTGGCTACGAGGGGCCTGGTGGCCAGACTGTAGAAGTTGCCGCTGGACCCGGCTCTCCCCCGCTGTGGGGCCTCCCTCACTCTTTCCCACGCTGATCTTCTGACGCTGGCGTGCACCGGACCTCTCTGATGTCAGCGCGCACCGGAAGTAAGCTGGGCTCAGCTTTGGGTGTGCGCCGGCATGAGAGGGAGGAGCGGCGTAAGGCAGCATTAGAAACTCGCGTGTGGCAGCCAGTTAGGGAAGCCCGCAACTGGGGGAGAGCTGGGACCCGGTGGCAACTAGAGGACCAGCAGCCGGGCACTCCACAACCACCGGGCCCAGCCAGAGGCCTGAGACCATCCCCAAGGTAAGTCTGTATTTTATATGTATTGGGGGGTACATTTTTAATATGTATTGAGGGGGGGTGTATGTAGGTGAGGGGTGTTTTAAAAAAAATGTATTTGGGGGATGATTTTTTATTTGTAATTGGGGTGAGGGGGTTTGGTATGTATTTGGGGGTGGTTTTTTTTGTATGTACAGTATTTGGGGTGTGGGGGGTTGTATGTATTTTGGGGGGTAGGTTTTTTTTTTAATGTATGGGGGGGATTGCGTGAGAGTGGGGTAATTGACAGAGGGTGGGGGCGAGTGAGAGAGGGGATGTAAGAGAATGGGTGAGGGAGTGAGCAAAAGAGGGAATAAGACTGAGATGCTGGGGAGAGAAACACATGCGAGGTGGGGGCTGGGGGATTGAGCGAGAGTTGGGTAATTGATGGAGGGGGGGAGTGAGGAAGAGGGAATGAGACAAGGGTGAGAAATACATGGGAAGAGGGGGAGGGGGGAAATAGAAAGGCTCGTGAGGTGTGGGGGGGGGGGGGAAGAGGGGTTTCGCAATACCGCCGATATGGGGAGTGGACGTAACTCTAGTCCTGGGCCACAGGAAATCTGTCTGCGGCCCTGAGGGTGAGTGCGAGGAGGAGGATGGTAGTGTGAGAGGAGGAGAATGTTGGGGTGAGAGAAGGATGGGGAGGATGGTGTTGTGAGACGAGAAGGAGAATGGTGGGGTGAGGAGGATGAGGAGGATCATGGTGTGAGAGGAGGATGGTGGTGTAAGATGAGGAGGAGTAGTAACAGTAGTAATGGTAGTGGTGGTGGGAGAGGATGATGAGGGAAGGGTGAGGATGAGGGGAGGGGGGTTAGAGGAAACAGGGAGGGTGAGAGGATGCCCCCCTCCCGCCCCCCCCCCCCAAATAAACGCGCTGCTCTAGGCAGGTTGCACATGCGGTCAGGATGTGGCCCGGGCTGTACTTTGCTCACCCCTGCCTTAGATCATTGTTGATTGCACCAAATATGAATGATCTTGCATAATGGGGATATTATATAAGTAATATGGTGACCCTCTTGTCATCTCTGGGTTATGGGTCAAAAAATGGTTTTAAGATTTTACGATGTCCTTTGAAGCTTAGTGTGGCGGATCTGTGGTATATCTGTCCATTGTCACAAGTCAGCTTAATGTAAGCATAGTATTTTTTTTGTTTTATTACCCTAATAAAGTCAGGCCCCGTGACAACCCATGTTACCCCAACAAGAGATAGGGAGGAAAAAAGTAGTTATTTTTAAATGAAAGTTAACCCCTTGGTTGCTGGATGGATCACACAATTTAACCAGGATATGGCTCTATCGTCTCAATAAATATATTTCCCCCTGGATTGAAAACTGGTTGAAGAATAGGCAGTATAGAGTGTCATAAATATAACTTTAGCCCAAATCTGAAAAGGTTCTAAGTGGGGGCCCAATGTTCAGCACTGAGGTCATTGCTTCTGAACTTGTTTATTAAACCTTTGAGTGGCAGAGGAGCCGCAGCACCAGATGCCACAACCTGCCCGGCACTTGTGACTGCTCTGTCACTGGTGACAGAATGGAAGTGTCCTTCCGTCCCGCCTGTAAAATCAGTTTTCAATCCAGGTGAAAATATTTTTAATCGAGACGATAGAGCCATGTCCTGGTTCAGTTCTCTTTCACGTCTTCGTCCTCTCACCTACAACCCTGTGTATCTTCACATCTCTCCCTGCCATCGCTCACCATCTCTTCTCTGTTACCTGGATCTGCAGAGTGGAACTGCTAGTGATTACCCCCCCTCTGACAGAAAGCACCCAAACACCGTAAGCTTTTGGGACATGGATCCCCCACCCTTCCCTTGTTGTTGTCATTTGTAAGTCACAGATAAATAAATAAACCTGACTGTACAGTAACCACTGCAAGCCGGGGAAAGACGTTTAACCCCTTCACTGCCCTTAAGACGTTTATAAATGTTGCAATCGCATGGCCCTTAGAACGTTTAGCAATGTCCTCCTGCTTCCCCCCTCTCCTGAATCTCACCAGATGCATGATGCATGTGCTACTCGGCTTCTTCCCTGGTCTCCTCGGTCTCTGGGTGATAATGTCATCATTTAGGCATAGAGGAGACCCCTGCTACAAGAGCACAGCAGGGATCACTGCCCCACATATCATCGTTACAGGTAGGGAGTGGGGTACTTATTTTGGGGAGGGTCCTTCTTACCTCCCTGCCCTACTATAAGTTATGTTTCCCCCTCCTCCCCGCTAGTCAAAGGGGATATTTAAACACACACACCATGAAAATGTGAACAATTATAGGTCTGTCACAGATTATTACATTTAATAATTATTTGATAATCTAATATTCTTTGGAATTGGTGACGGCGTGAGGACCTCATCAACGGCATAGTTTCAAAATGGTGTTTAGTCAAGATGATAATCACGTTATAAAGTTCTTGTAAATACAGAGAGAGAGAGAGTTATGGTCCAAAACGCTGACATAAAATGTGTTTCCTGACAAAGGATGGTCGCTATCAGGACTGAAAAAAATAATTTGTATTGTTCAGGAGCGGGAGCAGCTGGATCAACGCGTTATCGATTATACAATCAGACAGCGGCGTTCCCGTCTCCGGGCGTTTCAGCAGAAAGAGGACATTTTGAACACACACACAACTCAAACTTTATAGTAATCTTAGTGTTTTAGATCAGATTACAACAGTTTAAGACATTTACGAGCAGCGAAGGAAAAACTCCTATTTCTCGTTTAATGAACATGAACCTCCCGCTGCGTACCTGGCCCTCGTTGTCATAATACAGTGGCATCAATTTCATTAACATCAGTTGATTGTCTACAAATGTGCTTCTTATATAGTGTTTATCTACATAACAGACCTACAATTGTGCAAATTCTCATGATAATTGAGCGAGAAATATATGGTATGATAAAATAAAACGTGTCCCTTTCTTCCTAAACACGGTGTGTTTACACACATACGTTTGAAGGATCTTGTGAAAATCCATCTTTAAACACATGTTGCATATACTGTACAGTTGTAATTAGACTGTGTTTAGACAGTACTATATCCCAAGATCCCACTGGCACACTGCCATTCTTACAAATATGGGGTTACCCTTGATTGACATCGGTAGTGCTGCCTCCCCATTAGAATATCCCAATATTTATGAGAATAAAACTCTGCCTTAGGGGAGAGGGGGTCGAAGTGTACATTACTCTGGGACAGAAGAATCAAACCATTTCTATTTTATGTGCCATTAAGAGGGAAAACTTATATAGCCAGCCTTTGTGTGACAATTTAAAGAGACACATCGCAGGTTACCTTTGTCTTCTTGCAGAACACGCAAGTCGTGTCTGGGCGCATCATTGTTTCGTTACGGTAATTAAAAAAAAAACGGTCATGTCGTGCTGCTTTGGACCCACCACCCTTTCTTATATAAAAACAAACTACACAAAAAGGAAATGTATTAGATGTTATAATTCCATTAAGTTAAAAAAAAGAAATGACTGGTTACAATACATGGTATGTAATATGGGACTTAAAGCCATATTACATACTGCATGCTAATGACATTGATGAAGTCACATAATATAATATGCATTTGGCACCAATATCTAATATACGAGTGCAATCCTGTGTGTTACAAGGAATTACCACATAACGTTTTTAAACAATTATTTGTATTTCAGTTGTTGCAAAAATCATAACATTTCCTTGACCACACACGGGGAAAATCCCTTGTCAGTGAAGGCATTAAACTTGACTCTTTTTCTGTGCTCTTCTTTCGTCAGTGACCATGAACAAGATTATAGTTTTCCAGAAGACCAACTTTCAAGGCATCCAGAAGGAATTCACTGCCACCCAGCAGGACCTCCTGAAGTGGAACTTTAACAAGTGCATCTGTTCCGTGAAAGTGATTGGTCAGCCGTGGCTTTTGTATCAACAACCTAATTGCGTGGGTGATTACTGTGTGTACGAGGAAGGTGACCACCCTAACATCGACTGGGCCATGAATATCCAGAGCATAGATCTCATCACTGACGACCTGAGTGAGCCCCAGATGACCCTGTATTATGGTAAAGATTCTAAGGATTTCACCAGGGAGTCAAATTTAACCTACGGGCAATGGAACGACAAGTCCGACTATTGCCAGGTCCAGAAAGGGGCCTGGGTCCTCTACGCAGATGTAGACCTGGCCAAGTCAGATTACACCGTGGTCCGTCCGGCGCAAAAGAAACTGGACCTGAGCCGAGATGGGTTTAATCAAGTTGTGTCTTACGCGAGGCCTCTAAGGCCGGGAACAGCCAAGGTGACCACAAATGTTTTGTGGGATGAGATGATCAAAGGTGATGCCGTGGTGGATCAGGTCAAATCGCTGAGTGGGACCAACGCTTCAAATGAGGAAACTGAATTTGTGGTCACCAGCAGCAAATCAGTGGAGACATCCATGACCTACAGCTTTAACTACTCTCAGAGCACTACGGTGGAAGTTGGGGTGTCGGGGAACATCCCACTGATTGGAGAGGTCAGCTCCAGCATCTCATCCTCGTTCAACTTTGAGATGGGGAATTCAAAGTCTACCACAGTGACTACTGCAGTGGAGGTTGAAGTGCCTGCTGTCATACCGCCGAAGAGCCGTCTCCTTGTCCACGTCATGCAAAAGAAGTATGACGTGCGGGTCCCAGTTCAAATTATAGTGGAGAGGAACAACGCTAAAAAAATTCTGATGGGTGAGCTGTCGTGTAAATCAGGGCGCACGATCTACGCGGAGTACCAAACTGAGCCCATTTGAGCTCCTGCTATCTCTGCTGCTTCCCGCTCCCATGGCAAACACTCTCGCTTTGTCAATTTTTTTTTTTATAATTGTGTCCCCTTCCCCAAACTTGACAAAAAACAGAATGAACAGAATTTCATTCTAGCCCTTTCAGAGTCCTCAAAGATAGAAGTGTTACACATTTATGTTACAGCTACTATATAAGTATCTCCAATAATTGAATAGTGGGGTGCATACTAGAATAAGGGTTCAGGGCAGGATCCATAACCCAAAATGCAGTGTTAATCAAGGGGCCAAATTACATTTGCTTGTAGGTTTACACCAAGGCTCTTCAGCTGGCAGCCAAAGGGCCTTGATGTGGTCCTTGGACTGTTTGTCCGTGCTAATTTCATACTAGTTGCCTCGGTAGCCAAGTGACAATTTTCATACTGAAACTCATATGCAAGTTAAGGTAATATAAATAATAATTTCTAAGAGTTTAGATTGATCTAAAATGACATTACAATAAAGCTTGTGGCCTTCGATTCCTACGACTTCTGATCTGGGCCCCTCGGAGAACTAGTTGACGAGCCCCGGTTTGCACTAAATAATAAAGGAAAAACCTTTCCAACAACTTTCCTGTCAAATGTGCCAATAGAAATAAGAAATCTAGAACCGAAAAAAAAGTGAAAACATCAAGTAAATAATAAGGTAAACTAATGATAATGCACATTGTACACGGCACCGTTACACTTCCCCAACTGTGTCCCACCCCTGAGGTGGCTACATGTGCATCAGTACAGTGCACCACTTCTCACTCTGCCTGTTCCTTTCCAACCTATTAGTGTGTCTGAGATACAATGTTTCACTTTACCCCTTTTTGCTGCCTTTGTTTTGCGTATTTTGTGTATCAGGATCTTGGTTTACCCTCTGGTGTAGATCAATTTATGTGTTGAAATGCTGGGGGGGGAAAAATGACAATAAACGTACTTTACTTTGGCGTCATAACACAGAGTTCTTTTATGTGTCTCCCTGGTAGTGGGCCGGTACTAGGTTTGCAGAGGTGTACTGCTGACACTATTATGCCCCAGCTTCCTAACACAGCCACTAAGCACAGAACTATTTCCCCTGTTGCCATAATGCGTGTGTGGCTCCTAACCCTGCAGGGACTGTAGGATGGACGATGACAGCAGCAGAGAGAGAATCAACGCAAGTTTTACCCTAAAGGTAAAAAGGAGTTACATGAATAACTCAGAACCATGAAACAGATAGTGACAGACCCGCTAAAAGCTGCTACAATGAGGCTGTTTACCTGTATGTTTATTGCTTAAAGATTTATTCCCCTCAATGCACAACATGGTCTGTTTCCCGCTACGTTTTTCCCCGCTCACTTATTTTTAGACTGTAACTTGGCTGCTAACCCCTTCCCACTTTGTGACATTACAGGACGGTAGGGCTATATCCGAGCTCGGGATAACAGATTCTCCGATAGTTCTCTTTGTAGTCTGCATGGAAAGCAGGTCTGTGCTGCATTTGTTTCTGGGGAGGAGTGAGATTACACAGCAGAGGCCCCCATGTGGATGCTCTAATGCAGGCGTTAAACCCTGTTAAATAACAATTCAAAAGGAGGCAGAAAAAAATCCAAGTTAGTAATCTGCTCTGTAGGAGGTCATGTTGAGTTCACTTTCGAGGTGGGTCATTATTTTGGGTGGGGGGGGGGAGGGGCTGCATCTTTAATAATGGGCCAGAATAAGACAGATGTTCCCAACTCCAATCCTCATTACCACCAACAGTGCAGGTTTTACGTACAGTATACCCCGGCTTGAGCACAGGTGGTTCAGTCCCAATGATTGGGCCCCCTGCACGCGCGCTGCAGGGCTGGAGTCAGTACTGGAATAGCAGAGCGCGCTGCAGGGCTGGAGTCAGTACTGGAATAGCAGAGCGCGCTGCAGGGCTGGAGTCAGTACTGGAATAGCAGAGCGCGCTGCAGGGCTGGAGTCAGTACTGGAATAGCAGAGCGCGCTGCAGGGCTGGAGTCAGTACTGGAATAGCAGAGCGTGCTGCAGGGCTGGAGTGAGGTGCAGAGTCAGTACTGGAATAGCAGAGGGAGCTGCACTGAGGTGTATAAAACAGAAGTCACATTACACTCAGTTTATTGGCTTTGTTATATACACTTTGCGCCTTCATTTGTTCAAGTTCACAATATATTAAATATGTTTTCATGGTTACAAGACAAGATACAGACACATGATTCTAAGATCAGAGTTAACCATCTCAGTGCTGGAGGGTCCCCGGTACCACCCACTCCAGTAGAGGACAGGCTAAGGCTCTTACTAAAGAGTACAGGCTGTGGCAGCGAATACCATCCTTTATTAGGCCAGGAAGGAATCACACAGGAGAATGGGAAGCAGCAGTGCCAGTCTCTCCTCACATGCACTCCCAACCCTCTCTCTATACACAGTACCTGTACAGTGTGGCAGCAGCAGCAGCAGCAGCATTAGCAGCCTACCCCCACATGCACCCTGATCTCCCACATACACCATGCACAAAAGAAAGGCGGCAGCAGCAGTGGCAGCCTCCCCTCACCTCCCGACACACAGACACACACACACGCGCCAGACTCTGCATGGAGTGTAGAAAGCAGGGACAAAGTGGGCAGTGCCCACTCACATACACTTTGCTCCGTTAGCGTTATTAATACTGGCAGCAGTGACCCCGGTAAGGGTGTGGAATGATGGTTAATTGGCGGGAGATCTGGGACAGTCTTCCCAACCCTTGGAGGGAAGGAATGTTCACCAGCGTCAAGGTGTATAGAAGATCATAGAAAAAGGTATACAGGAAGAGAGGGGTGAGACAAGAGAATGGGAGCTGGGTGGAAAAGAGAGAGGGAGAGTGACAGAATGAAGGGGAGGAAGGGAGAGAGAGTGGGCTGATGGGACAGGGACACTGCCCCTCTGGCTCCATCACACATTGTCACCTCCCAGCCCCACACAGCCTGGTAATGATAAAACATCACAATGAAACGCGTCGCAGAGCTGCTGTGTCCCCCCGTCAACGCGAAGGGGCCGATCTGTCCACCGCAGGAGGGAAGGGTCTCACGTCAGCTGTTAGAACTGAACCCAGCTAGAAGACTGCGGAGCCTGAGGGGACGGACTGCTGGACAGGAGAAAGAGAAACAAGAGAGGGTAAGTGGGGGAGCGGTGGGAGAAGGACAAGACAAGGGGGGAAAAAAGGGAGAAAACAAGAGACAAAAAAAAGGAGAAGAATGAAGATAGGGGAGCGTGGAAAAGGAAGGAACAAGAGAATGAGGGGAAAAAAAGGGGGGGGAAAGAGATCAAATACAGAGACAAACACAAAGTGACTAGCAAAGGAGCAGACGAGTTGAGGCAGAGAAAGGAGTATGAAGGTGGGAAGAGAGAAAAAGCGAGTTATTTAGTGCACTCTCTGCAACTCCTTTATCGTTAAACAGAACCGGAGCTATTCATGCAGCTCATTCCTTCCGACACACATTCCAGATATTAACTTATTATTCAAACCTACGTCCCAGGACATGAAATCAGGGGAAAGGACCAGTCTCACAGGCACTTATCCCCTGCAGCTTCATTGTAGGTTGCGATCCCTGTAAATGGACTAACGCTAAGGTTCTTCACATGTGGAATTAGTGCGTACAGAGCTTTCCAAACCACTTCCTCATGTGTGAAGAACCTTAAATGTTGGATCATAGAAGGTATCAACCTAAAGTGAATGTCCATTTCTCTAGGACCAGTATAGCTACTAGAACTTTTGAACTACATCACTGTTCCCGTCACGTGTGTGTTAAACTCTACCCAAACTTTGGGAAATCTTTGCTCTGTGATGTTGAGCTTAGTAAGTGGAATATCCTCACCTTGTTGCCGTGTTGAAATCTCCCCACATGTCCGAGGAGGCGGCAGCTGCTGCTGATGCTGCTGCTTTAGTTGCTGGTACTGGGGAGTCCAAATCCAGCAGTATGTCTGAAGAAAGAGGAGAGGGGGTGACAGCCGAACTACAGTCTGCCAATACAGTAGGGCTACACAGACAGAACAAAGCAATCTGCCTCGTTCTAGTGGGTAGCTGTGAGCGCGTAACCCAGTGATTCCCAGCGCTGGGGCTCCAGAATGGGGGACCCCCTGATTGTTCCAATGGTAGACTCACCTGGGCTGAGGGGGTGGTTGCAGGGCTGCAGAGGTGGAGGTGTCACATGATTGGCAACAGGTACAGAAGTGGACACAGGGACGGGGGGTATAGTGATTTTGCCGCCTGGAGGGGGAGGGAGCAGGGTGACACCCCCAGATCCTGGGCTCCCTCGAGGTTTGCACGGACCGTCCCGCTTCATGATGTTCTAAAGGAGACAGAGGGAGAGGGTAAGAGGGCGAAAAAAGGGGAAAGGGGAGTGGGAGGAGAGATAAAGTGGGCATAAGAAGAAGTAAGGAAGAAGTAGACAGAATTGTGTTCTCTAATACTGTAGTAATACAAAGTATAGAAACACAGATGATCGCCACCCCACTTACCCCAATATTGAGCTTGATGGTCTGTCCTTCCTTGAACCCCAGATCCAGCTTGGGAAGACTGTCCTGTCCTACAGGTTCTTTGGAGAAGTCGGACTCCTGCTTCACCCACCTACGGGAGAAGGGGACGCGAGAGAAAGCTTAGCTCAGTCATTTCCTTGTCTGTGGGAAGGGTCTGATACGCAGGCCAATGATATAATGGAGAGATGGAGATATATATTGTTCGACAAACCTATACATTTGCTCGCCCCGGGCGAGTGGATTTAACCCCCGAGCGAGTAAATATTGGCCCAAGCAGCACACGTTTGGTACTAGGTGGCGAGTAGATTTTTTTGTGTGGCGAGTAGATTTTTTGGTGATTTGTCAATATATATATATGTGGATGCCAGAACGTTCACAGTTTGATCATATTGGGTACAAATTTTCATGGCACACTTCAGGAGTTATGAAGAGAAATGGACATTATAGACTCAAGCATTACTGACTGGACTTCGTCAAACTTTGACCATTTTGATATATGGCATACATGTTTTTCATTTCCTTTCCCCATTGTTTCTGTAATACACAAGGCTGGCTCAGTCTTGTTAGTCGTCCCCATTACTGAGGGCTTATAGTTCACTGTAAGATAACTATATGCAGGTATACTGCAGCTTCCTTTCATTTAGGTAGCGTTGTTGTAATGCCCAGACACTGGTGCTTTTTGTGGTACCACTTAGTTTCGTTTTGAATCAGGCTTGCTGCGGGTCTGTCTAACACATGTGTACTATAATTACATTGACTTTATCAATATCTTGTACATATGTGACAATAGACATCTGCTTCTGCCTCCATACTTATGTTAGACTGGTGTCATAGTGCAGAACCGCACGGATCTATAGATATGCCTAGCGCGCATGCGCGATGCGCGATCCTAGTTAACACACACCATTAGAGTATCGTGAGGCTCTATGCACTTGCATATTAGACATGGAGGGGGGCAGGCCGCCTTACACACATGCGCAGTAGATATAACTGTAGAACTCGGCATTTACAAGCCACGCATGCGCAGACTACACCGCGCGGACACTATGCGTGCCAGCATGACACGCAGACATGGCATACAGGAAGTAACTTTCCTCAAACACTCGCAGCTGCTGCCGCTCGCATCCGATTTTGGCGCGAATAATATCCCTACATAAACAGTCCCCAGCTTCAGCTCCCTCACCACTCCTAGTCAAAGTCTCTGGACGAAACGCGTCGGAGTGGGGGTGCTAGACAGGACCCCTGACCCATGGCTCACGTAATTATGCTACCCTGAACCTGTGCAACAAAAATTTTTTGGGACTGTGACAATTTATTCTTTATTTTCATTAGGGACACTGACTTCAAACACCAGGTTATTCAATAGGCGTTTATCAGGCATTTTCCTTTATATGCTATTAACACACTCTACTGCTCTAGACATCTAGGGTCATTCATTCATCTCACCACCTGTTCCTACAAGTGACATACTTATTCTGCTGGTATTAACCATATACACTGTATGTTCATGTAGATGTGGGACGCTTCGAGACTGTCATTAATATTTTGATTAGTCCATTTTTTGGTGTATAGTGTGTATAACTTAGCTTTGTATAGGTGCCTGAGAACCCATTAACCTGCTGTGACATTTTGATTTACCCTAGTGTTTTCTGAGTCACTATCCTTTTCATGCTTATGGTTGACGATTTTAACCGTTCCATAGTGTTGATCACTTGTATTTAAGGGTAGCACCCGTGACAGGGGTCCATGTCTATTTTTTAAGTGTTTTTAATCATTTACTGTTTATCTATCCCTTTTTGCACTGTGTCAAATTAAATAAACTAAATACATCAATTGCATACCTGAGTGCTCCCTTACGGGTTACTTTTTCTCTTTTTCACTCATATTACCCACAACCCGTGAGCACCGCCAAACCTTACTTATGAAAAGTTAATAATTTATTTTCTTTGGCTTATGGTGGCGTGAATTTTGCATAAGTAGATGCGAGGTTTTTCTTTCCCACCCCTCCCCCCGCCTTTCCCCCATTTTTGGAATATATATATATATGATACTGAGCTATCCTTCTCCCAGGTGATTGATAGCTCAGTAACTCCTCTCTGATCACACCTAGGGGTGAGAGAAAGCTCATTCCAACACTTGAAAATGTGCTCAGCGTTAAAATAAGTATCCCACTCGCCATATACCCATGAGTAATAGTAACAATAAAAGTGATACAGTAAATATATTTCCTAGAGGAGTATACAGTATGAAAAGCAATTAATCCAAATGCTGCCTGCAAGTCCCAGGAATCGCACAGGAATTCAAAAATCCTCGAACAGTTGCAAAAAAAGGAGACGTCTTAAGACGCAGATGGTTATTCTCACATATTGGAGAAAACAGACACACACAATGGTTAGTGTATGTCCTGACCAATGGTGCCCACTTAATAAAGAATACTCTGTACACTCACAGGGTTGGCTCTTTTTTCAAGCATGTCATAACAATACTTTCTTCATCAGATGAGGAGAATCAAATATATGCCTCAACGGGTGGTGTGATAGAAGTTTGTTCTTGTAAAGAGACAAAGATCACAATAGTGTGATACATCAACATTAACTAGGGGTCTAAATCTGGGCACTCACCATTTCCAAGAGAGTTCACACTTTCATACAGGATTTTCTCTCCAATAGAGTGCACACTTCCCTGGTCTGGTCTTCTGTATGTGTTTCTCTAGATCAAAGGACAACCTGACGGTGTATTAACTTATTTTATTAATATAGTATATAAAACCAGGTGCACTCACAAACATATGGACACATCAGCATCTCTGATCAACTGGGGGTCTGTTGGGCTGTAAAAACCTTGTTGTGCGGCGTTCACCTCCAACTTCACCCGATGGCGTCGTGTCTAAGCCCTGTCTAGCTGTAACATCACCAGTGTGTCCATCCAAAAGCTGCAGTCTCTCTCGCTCTGTCCTCCTCCAACTTAACAATAACTGCCACCTCCCTATGCATTTCGCATTGCTATTGGCCGCTTCCACAGGGGTCCTTCGGTTTTACAGACAGTCACAGTGAATATCCAAATCCCTGGGAGACCCACTACTGATCAGAGACACTCAATTTATCCATGTTTGTGAGTGCACCTGGTTTTTATGTACTATGTATAATAAAAAATACGTTGATACACTGTTAGGTTGTCCTTTGATCTAGAGAAAAACATACAGAAGACCAGACCAGGGAAGTGTGCACTCTATTGGTGTGAAAATCCTGTATGAAAGTGTGAACTCTCTTGGAAATGGTGAGTGCCCAGATTTAGACCCCTAGTTAATGTTGATGTATCACACTATTGTGATCTTTGTCTCTTTACATGTGAACAAACTTCTATCACACCACCCGCTGAGGCATATATTTGATTCTCCTCATCTGATGAAGAAAGTATTGTTATGATATGCTTGAAAAAAGAGCCAAACAAGAGTGTGCAGAGTATTCTTTATTAAGTGGGCACCATTAGTCAGAACATACACTAACCATTGTGTCACTCACACTTACTTGAAGTGATCCTGCAAAGTAACATTGAAGTCAAACGCGTCTCCCCGATCTGAGAAACCAATTCCAATGAATGCACTTCTTCCTGGGGGGCACAGAGGAATGGGGTTAAATGCCCTCTCCTAATACCTGCCCCCCTCCTCCCCTACATGATCCGCTGTCCCACTTTCTCCTCTCCAACCAATCCCTCCTTTCGCTATTCTCATCAAGCCCAAAGCTTGGCTGCCCCGCTCATCTAGTCCCGTCTCCCACTCGCTTCTCACCGTTTCCATCTTGAATGCGGAGCACGAAATAGCGGCTGGAGTCGGTCACTGTCTCCACCGCGATCCCAGGAAACTGATCAACAGGAGCCTGAGCAAAGAGCTCACCTGAGAGGAAGAGAGAAAGAGAGTGAGTGCAGAGGATCACTGAGGGAGAGAGAGACAGTAAGGGCTTAAGTAAAGAGACCCACAGCACGAGAAGAAGAGAGAGTGCAGAAAAAGGAGGGAGTGTTAGAGAATGAGGAGTGAGGGATGACAGCCGTAATCTGCGAGTCCGGATCTCCGTGTACCTGACACCTTGTCCTCCAGTTTTATAAAAGCCACTTTCCCTTTGGAGGTCAGTCTCATTCTTCCTGTCCAGTCCGGCTGGTCCAGTTTCCAGTCTGACGCCCTGCGGGTGACAGGGGCAGAGAGACAGGTCAGGAAGTGGGTGTAACCATAAGAAGATCTCTGGCTGTGATGCAGGCCTCCATGATGCTGAAGTAGTAGATGGATTTGCACTGCTCCAAGGGAGAAATGAGTGGGGAATCTCAACATGCTACAGTACCTTGCACGTCCCTCCAACAGAAAGGGGTTACAAAACCCCAAAGTGACATGTCAGGTTACAGTCACATAATGAAGTCAGAAGACAAGTTATGGATCCCTCACAGAGCGCCAATGTAGAGTGCAAGCCCTGTGGGTCAGTGGTTCCCTCTGCCTTATCATACTGTATTTACGTCAGTGCCGGAGGTCTGCAAAGCATGATGTTGCATGTTATTACATTGCACGTTATCACAGTTTTCTATGCGTTATTGCACTGGACGTTATCACACTGTTCTATGCGTTATTATTGCACTGTACGTTATCAGTGTTCTATGCGTTATTGCACTGCACGTTATCACACTGTTCTATGCGTTATTATTGCACTGCACGTTATCACACTGTTCTATGCGTTATTGCATTGCACGTTATCACACTGTTCTATGCGTTATTATTGCACTGTACGTTATCACAGTGTTCTATGCGTTATTACAGTGCACGTTATCACAGTGTTCTATGCGTTATTATTGCACTGCACGTTATCACACTGTTCTATGCGTTATTGCACTGCACGTTATCACACTGTTCTATGCGTTATTATTGCACTGCACGTTATCACACTGTTCTATGCGTTATTACAGTGCACGTTATCAGTGTTCTATGCGTTATTACAGTGCACGTTATCAAAGTGTTCTATGCGTTATTATTGCACTGCACGTTATCACATTGTTCTATGCGTTATTGCACTGCACGTTATCACACTGTTCTATGCGTTAGTGCACTGCACGTTATCACAGTGTTCTATGCGTTATTATTGCACTGTACGTTATCACACTGTTCTATGCGTTATTACAGTGCACGTTATCACAGTGTTCTATGCGTTATTATTGCACTGCAGGTTATCACACTGTTCTATGCGTTATTATTGCACTGCACGTTATCACACTGTTCTATGCGTTATTACAGTGCACGTTATCAGTGTTCTATGCGTTATTGCACTGCACGTTATCACACTGTTCTATGCGTTATTATTGCACTGCACGTTATCACATTGTTCTATGCGTTATTGCACTGCACGTTATCACACTGTTCTATGCATTATTATTGCACTGCATGTTATCACAGTTTTCTATGCGTTATTACAGTGCACGTTATCACACTGTTCTATGCGTTATTATTGCACTGCACATTATCACACTGTTCTATGCGTTATTGCACTGCACGTTATCACACTGTTCTATGCGTTATTATTGCACTGCATGTTATCACAGTTTTCTATGCGTTATTGCACTGCACGTTATCACACTGTTCTATGCGTTATTATTGCACTGCACATTATCACAGTGTTCTATGCGTTATTGCACTGGACGTTATCACACTGTTCTATGCGTTATTATTGCACTGCACGTTATCACACTGTTCTATGCGTTATTGCACTACACGTTATCACACTGTTCTATGCGTTATTGCACTGCACGTTATCACACTGTTCTATGCGTTATTGCACTGCACGTTATTACACTGTTCTATGCGTTATTGCACTGCACGTTATCACACAGTTCTATGCGTTATTGCACTGCACGTTATCACACTGTTCTATGCGTTATTGCACTGCACGTTATCACACTGTTCTATGTGTTATTGCACTGCACGTTATCACACTTCTATGCGTTATTGCACTGCACGTTATCACACTGTTCTATGCGTTACTGCACTGCACGTTATCACACTGTTCTATGCGTTATTGCACTGCACGTTATCACACTGTTCTATGCGTTATTGCACTGCACGTTATCACACAGTTCTATGCGTTATTGCACTGCACGTTATCACACTGTTCTATGCGTTATTGCACTGCACGTTATCACACTGTTCTATGCGTTATTGCACTGCACGTTATCACACCGCGCTGTGAGCTATTAACCCCCTGCTGCTTGTTCTCGCACCGCACATTATTCTGCCTGTTCTTGCACAGTACTACATGGCATTATATGGTTTTGAGTGTTATAACAAGACACTTTGGTCTTCTTAATAACAAGAAATGTATTAAGCCAAAATGATCCAACGTTTCGGCTACATCTTGCTGCCTTTATCAAGGCGAGGGCACGATACATCAAATATAAAAATAGACTTATATACCCTAAACAATTTAGCGTATATAGCCTCGACATCATATGGGAAGTGGCGTCCCCACAATGATGTCAGAGCGCTGACGTCGAACCGCGTGATGCAGAGACGCCACCCGGCATCAACCATAGCAATGGGAGACATTAATAACACACGTCTCCCGGTCCCACGGCAGCAGGAACGCCAGCAGGGCAGGTGGGGAACCCCCAGCACCAGTGACTCCCAAACAATGAAAGAGAATACAGCCACCAACTATTAACAGCACTACTGTATAAGGCCTCGGACATGGTCAAAAAGACCATGCTGAGGCGCGCTGAGGGGAAACATTATCCCTATCAGCGCGGCTTTAGACGGCGCTTCCGCACGCTTCCGCAGATGTGCAGAGGCGTGTGGAAATGCAGGAGACAGGCAAGTTTACATTTTGCCGCTCATGCAAGCGCAGGGCCAGTCACGTGACTGCCAGAAGCCAATGGCAGTCCGTGACGTCGGCGCCCTAGCCCCGCCTCCTGGGGCTACCACCCTGCACATAAGCGAGCTCGCTGACGCTCATGCAGGGACAAGAAAAATCTCCTGGGTGAGCAGGTGAGCACGAGCATCAGCGCTGCCCAGCGCCGCTCCCTGCACCATGTCCCAGGCCTTAGTATGCCAGCGCTGCCCAGCGCCGCTCCCTGCACCACGTCCCAGGCCTTAGTATGTCAGCGCTGCCCAGCGCCGCTCCCTGCACCATGTCCCAGGCCTTAGTATGTCAGCGCTGCCCAGCGCCGCTCCCTGCACCATGTCCCAGGCCTTAGTATGCCAGCGCTGCCCAGCGCCGCTCCCTGCACCACGTCCCAGGCCTTAGTATGTCAGCGCTGCCCAGCGCCGCTCCCTGCACCATGTCCCAGGCCTTAGTATGCCAGCGCTGCCCAGCGCCGCTCCCTGCACCACGTCCCAGGCCTTAGTATGTCAGCGCTGCCCAGCGCCGCTCCCTGCACCATGTCCCAGGCCTTAGTATGTCAGCGCTGCCCAGCGCCGCTCCCTGCACCATGTCCCAGGCCTTAGTATGCCAGCGCTGCCCAGCGCCGCTCCCTGCACCACGTCCCAGGCCTTAGTATGTCAGCGCTGCCCAGCGCCGCTCCCTGCACCGTGTCCCAGGCCTTAGTATGCCAGCGCTGCCCAGCGCCGCTCCCTGCACCGTGTCCCAGGCCTTAGTATGTTATCGCTGCCCAGCGCCGCTCCCTGCACCGTGTCCCAGGCCTTAGTATGTCAGCGCTGCCCAGCGCCGCTCCCTGCACCGTGTCCCAGGCCTTAGTATGTCAGCGCTGCCCAGCGCCGCTCCCTGCACCATGTCCCAGGCTTAAGTATGCCAGCGCTGCCCAGCGCCGCTCCCTGCACCATGTCCCAGGCCTTAGTATGTCAGCGCTGCCCAGCGCCGCTCCCTGCACCACGTCCCAGGCCTTAGTATGTCAGCGCTGCCCAGCGCCGCTCCCTGCACCATGTCCCAGGCCTTAGTATGTCAGCGCTGCCCAGCACCGCTCCCTGCACCACGTCCCAGGCCTTAGTATGCCAGCGCTGCCCAGCGCCGCTCCCTGCACCACGTCCCAGGCCTTAGTATGTCAGCGCTGCCCAGCGCCGCTCCCTGCACCGTGTCCCAGGCCTTAGTATGTCAGCGCTGCCCAGCGCCGCTCCCTGCACCACGTCCCAGGCCTTAGTATGCCAGCGCTGCCCAGCGCCGCTCCCTGCACCGTGTCCCAGGCCTTAGTATGTCAGCGCTGCCCAGCGCCGCTCCCTGCACCATGTCCCAGGCCTTAGTATGTCAGCGCTGCCCAGCGCCGCTCCCTGCACCATGTCCCAGGCCTAAGGATAATAACGACATTATGGTCATTTCAAGCCAACTACCAGAATCAAATTCACAAAATTCATACTTAAAAATCCCCCATCACATTGAAAGTATGAAACAGTAGTATCCCACATTAAAGTGAACAATCAAATTACCACACACCGCTGTTTAGCAGAAAAAAAGAACAGGCAACTCCCGTCCTCAGGGGCCACCAACAGGTCAGGTTTTCAGGATAGCCCTGCTTCAGCACAGGTGGCTCAGTCTTCGATGGGACTGGAGTTGCCCACCCCGGTTTTAAAGCATGTAAGGCAAAAGTCCACAGAGATGAGCACCAGCCCATAACGGCAAAGATCTCTGATCAAGGCGGGAGCTGAAACTCTGCTGTTCATCAAATCCTCCGCCATTACTAGTATGTACCGTAATACATGAACCCAAAGAGCTTCCCGCCTTAAGCGAGCGCTCCTCGGAATAGGACATGTGCTCGCAGCTATTTCGCCACGACCACATGACCGCCAATCGGCCACCGCTGATCCGCCGCTGGCCTCGCTTAAGTTTTACGGGTAGGGGGGTAATTTAAGGGGTTTTAGCGATTAGGGCAGAGATTTCCAACCTTTTTTGTTTGGAGGAACCCTTGAAGTATTTCGAAAAATATCGGGGAACCCCTATCTGGCTGACACATATTAGGCTCGACAGGGGTCAGTCACAACATTTCACACCTCACGAGCCACCTCTATTTCCCACAATCTACCCATGTTTTTTTCTCCCATCCGCCTCACTAACTCTCCCCCCTCCCGCCTCGCATGTATTCGTCCCTTGCATCTCACTCTTAAGCAGCTGTATTGATTGTAAGTGTCTATATGTAATTTTACCCATTAAAGTGATTTTGTCTAATACCACCTTTTTCTCTCTGGGCTCCAACTTTTTTGTATCATCTCACTCTTACTCCCTTTTCCTCACTCACTCCCTCCCTCCTGCTCCCCTCTCTTCTCTCACTCGCCCCTACCTTCCGTCAATTACACCACTCTCTCTCTCAATCCACCCTACAAAATACATACCAAAAAAACCCACCCCCGGGGGTGGGTGGGGGGGGGGAGGTCTGTGGTCCATAGGAGGAACCCCTAAGACTGCTTCAAGGAGCCACAGTATTCCACTGAACCCTGGTTGGGAATCACTGGGTTAGGGTAAGGGGTTTTAGCGGTTAGGGTAAGGGGTTTTAGTGGTTAGGATAAGGGGTTTTAGCGGTTAGGGTAAGGGGTTTTAGCGGTTAGGGTAAGGGGTTTTAGCGGTTAGGGTAAGGGGTTTTAGCGGTTAGGGTAAGGGGTTTTAGCGGTTAGGGTAAGGGGTTTTAGCGGTTAGGGTAAGGGGTTTTAGCGGTTAGGGTAAGGGGTTTTAGCGGTTAGGGTAAGGGGTTTTAGCGGTTAGGGTAAGGGGTTTTAGTGGTTAGGGTAAGGGGTTTTAGTGGTTAGGATAAGGGGTTTTAGCAATTAGGGTAAGGGGTGTTAGGCACTTACCTTAGTGGCAAACTGGCTGGCGGCAGGTCCCAGCGGCGGGATGATGCGGCGAAGCACCGGCGGTCATTTCGTCGTGGCGAAATGGCCACAACCAATTCTCCTAGGCCGGCACTCCTCGCCTAAGTGGTAAATGCTCAATACCCAGAACCCTTAAAGCGGAAACTGGATGTCTGACTGACACAATGCTGCACTGATCACATGGATTACACGCTAGTAGCGGCGGAGGACCACACGCTAGTAGCGGCGGAGGACCACACGCTAGTAGCGGCGGAGGACCACACGCTAGTAGCGGCGGAGGACCACACGCTAGTAGCGGCGGAGGACCACACGCTAGTAGCGGCGGAGGACCACACGCTAGTAGCGGCGGAGGACCACACGCTAGTAGCGGCGGAGGACCACACGCTAGTAGCGGCGGAGGACCACACGCTAGTAGCGGCGGAGGACCACACGCTAGTAGCGGCGGAGGACCACACGCTAGTAGCGGCGGAGGACCACACGCTAGTAGCGGCGGAGGACCACACGCTAGTAGCGGCGGAGGACCACACGCTAGTAGCGGCGGAGGACCACACGCTAGTAGCGGCGGAGGACCACACGCTAGTAGCGGCGGAGGACCACACGCTAGTAGCGGCGGAGGACCACACGCTAGTAGCGGCGGAGGACCACACGCTAGTAGCGGCGGAGGACCACACGCTAGTAGCGGCGGAGGACCACACGCTAGTAGCGGCGGAGGACCACACGCTAGTAGCGGCGGAGGACCACACGCTAGTAGCGGCGGAGGACCACACGCTAGTAACGGCGGAGGACCACACGCTAGTAACGGCGGAGGACCACACGCTAGTAACGGCGGAGGACCACACGCTAGTAACGGCGGAGGATTACACACTAGTAACGGCGGAGGATTACACACTAGTAACGGCGGAGGATTACACACTAGTAACGGCGGAGGATTACTGTCACGGTAATTTATGACAAGATATAACAAACACCAAATATCTGGGTTGAACTGAACGAGGCTTAGATATAACAAAATATATTTATTCCTTAAAAAGGTGAACACAGCAATATAGTACAATTAACAGACAAGAAGGTAACACTTACTTAGGGTTGGGGAATGGAGAAGTATCAGCTAGCAATTCTCCAGCAATCCGGTGACATTCAAGGTGAAATCAGAAGAACAAGAACTGTAGGGTTGACACAGTTTATATACCTTTGTAACCCTATTCTTAACATTGAATACAGACTATTGGTGAACAATTATCTGTATCCAATCCCCAACGTGGAAACACAGTTTAACCCATGCCCCCCAGCTAGTTAGCCCATGCCTACTGGGACTCTGAGGGTCTTATTTCTGATCAGGGGCGACGACCAGTCTACCAGATGAAGTATCTGGCAGGATCTTCATTGTTTGTAGGTGTAGATATAACACTTACAAACCACTCCAGTTTGATGCTTCTCCGCCCTCAGGTAAACAGAGTGGCAGAGTCTTTTAATCAGTACTTGGTTCCTAGGCTTTGGGTCGCCCCCCTGACCATTTGCATTCCTTTGTGTGAAGGAATCTGCGTGTGGTTTTTATCCCCGCCTTGGAATACAATATTAAAGTTAAAACACAGACATATTAAAAATATCCGGTTCCGTTAGGTCCAGCGGGTCCAAACTTTCCAGATCTTAATGCCGGAACTGGGACATCATATGATCCAAGTTTCAGCCTGCTGCGACCTTCAGAACTGGAGATACACAAATACCACTTAAACCGTTTCATACTTTAACACAAAATTCTCCGCTGTAAAATAAATCACAGTTTGTCACTAAATCCCCATTGTGGTGCAGACACTGACATTATAGTGAAACATGGGAACAGGGGAACATACAGTTTCCTGACATGTCAAGGTGTAAGCCACATTCCTGGACCGCAGTCCAATTAACCCCTTGCCTCCCTGGTGAGGTCAGGGGGTGGCCATATGGGGTGCAACCCCTTTAATACCGGGCCAACCCCCCTCTCCCTCTACAATTACACACTAGTAATGGCGGAGGATTACACACTAGTAATGGCTGATGATTACACACTAGTAACGACGGCGGATGAACAACAAGATTTGAGCAGCTTTCATAACCAGAGAGCACTTTTCTTTCCCGTTATGGGTTGGTGTTCACCTCCGTGGGAGTTTCACCTTATATCCTAAAAGGTTAGTTTTACATAGATTTACTTAGATTAGCTCTGTTATTGAACATAGTCACACTACTCTTTGTATGTCCCTTACTTATATAAAATTTGGGATTTGAGAACAGCAAGAAAGGACCCGGAATGTTCTTTGTTCTTTTTTCTACTAAACAGCTCTGTATGATTTAGATTTTCTGTTCACTTTAATATTGGATACAACTATTTCATACTTTCGATTTGATGGCTTAATACATTTCATGCTATATAAAAGACCGGAGTGCATTACTATTTCCCCTCCTTGTTCCCAGCGATTCTATGGAACGCTCAGGATGTCCCGTTACTAGCAAGTAAACAGCACGGCTTAAACGTATCGGTTGGATTTATCTTTGACAGAGCACCTGCATTATTCCTGTTCTCACTGCTATGTGTTAGCGCATTCTTCTGTCACTGCGCGTTATCACATTGTTCTGTGCGTCACTGCGCGTTATCACATTCTTCTGTGCGTCACTGCGCGTTATCACATTGTTCTGTGCGTCACTGCACGTTATCACATTGTTCTGTGCGTCACTGCACGTTATCACATTGTTCTGTGCGTCACTGCACGTTATCACATTGTTCTGTGCGTTACTGCACTGTGCTATGTAGTGCGTCATCACAGTTTCTAGCACTACTCTGTGTTCTCACACCTCCCTGCGTTATCGCATTGTTCTGCGTGTTCTCACACCTTGCTGTGTTATCGGATTGATCTGCGTGTTCTCACACCTGTGTTATCGCATTGTTCTACGTGTTCTCACACCTCGCTGTGTTATCGCATTGTTCTGCGTGTTCTCACACCTCCCTGCGTTATCGCATTGTTCTGCGTGTTCTCACACCTCGCTGTGTTATCGCATTGTTCTGCGTGTTCTCACCTCGCTTTCTTATCGCATTGTTCTGCGTGTTCTCACACCTCGCTGCGTTATCGCATTGTTCTGCGTGTTCTCACACCTCGCTGTGTTATCGCATTGTTCTGCGTGTTCTCACACCTCGCTGCGTTATCGCATTGTTCTGCGTGTTCTCACACCTCGCTGCGTTATCGCATTGTTCTGCGTGTTCTCACACCTCGCTGTGTTATCGCATTGTTCTGCGTGTTCTCACACCTCCCTGTGTTATCGCATTGTTCTGCGTGTTCTCACACCTCGCTGCTTTATCGCATTGTACTGCGTGTTCTCACACCTCGCTTTGTTATCGCATTGTTCTGCGTGTTCTCACACCTCGCTGCGTAATCGCATTGTTCTGCGTGTTCTCACACCTCGCTTTGTTATCGCATTGTTCTGCGTGTTCTCACACCTCGCTGCGTTATCGCATTGTTCTGCGTGTTCTCACACCTCCCTGCGTTATCGCATTGTTCTGCGTGTTCTCACACCTTGCTGTGTTATCGGATTGATCTGCGTGTTCTCACACCTGTGTTATCGCATTGTTCTGCGTGTTCTCACACCTTGCTGTGTTATCGCATTGTTCTGCGTGTTCTCACACCTCGCTGCGTTATCGCATTGTACTGCGTGTTCTCACACCTCGCTTTGTTATCGCATTGTTCTGCGTGTTCTCACACCTCGCTGCGTAATCGCATTGTTCTGCGTGTTCTCACACCTCGCTTTGTTATCGCATTGTTCTGCGTGTTCTCACACCTCGCTGCGTTATCGCATTGTTCTGCGTGTTCTCACACCTCCCTGCGTTATCGCATTGTTCTGCGTGTTCTCACACCTTGCTGTGTTATCGGATTGATCTGCGTGTTCTCACACCTGTGTTATCGCATTGTTCTGCGTGTTCTCACACCTTGCTGTGTTATCGCATTGTTCTGCGTGTTCTCACACCTCGCTGCGTTATCGCATTGTACTGCGTGTTCTCACACCTCGCTTTCTTATCGCATTGTTATGCGTGTTCTCACACCTCGCTGCGTTATCGCATTGTTCTGCGTGTTCTCACACCTCGCTGTGTTATCGCATTGTTCTGCGTGTTCTCACACCTCGCTGTGTTATCGCATTGATCTGCGTGTTCTCACACCTGTGTTATCGCATTGATCTGCGTGTTCTCACACCTCGCCGTGTTATCGCATTGTTCTGCGTTTTATAACACCATTATCACATTGTGTGACAATGAGCACTGCAGGCCACTATGGATATGCTGCTGCTATATCAGTATTATAATAAAGTATTAACATGAATCACATGACCACTATCATCTAGAAATCCCGAAGGATAATTATGTGGGAGAAATAAGGTGTAGAGAAAAACTAGATAGAGTGAGGAATCCGGACAACTCCCTCCCCCTACCTCTGTCCCTCTCTCTAACCCTCCCTTCCCTCTCTCTAACCCTCTCCCTCCCTCACCCCCTCTCAAACCCTCACCCTGTCCCTCTCTCTAACCCTCTATCCCTCCCTCACCCAGCCTCTATCCCTCCCTCACCCAGCCTCTATCCCTCCCTCACCCAGCCTCTATCCCTCCCTCACCCACCCTCTATCTCACCCTCACCCACCCTCTATCCCTCCCTCACCCACCCTCTATCTCTCCCTCACCCACCCTCTAACCCTCCCTCACCTGTATCCGCGGTTTGAGGCCCGCGGTGGAATCCGGTACACGCTGATCTCGGGCTTCACGCACAGCACCGATTCATACTCCGCTTCGGCCGCCATCCTTACCAACCCCAGGCAGGTGACAGATCGACTTCCGCCCGTCACCATGGAGACAGCATCCGGGGCGCCATCTTGGCTGCTTTGGAATGGTCCACGTAGGTACGTCACTTGACGTGAAGTGCCCTCGTGGCCCTTTTTGACCCGGGCAAACGGTCTACGTATTGGTCACTAATTTTTCCACAGAATTTACCAGGGAGGACTACAAACTCCCTTTTAGGATTGTATCGGTGCGACGAAGCCTTAGCCGCCTTTGTCTGCCCCTCCGTGGAAGTTACTGAATCTTTCCCAAATCAAATATGGCCACCAAGTCTTGAGTCTTACTTTCTGTGTATTTGAGCCTCTGAACGCCATATTTGAATAGGGCGAAGCTGTGACTGAAGTGAGCGACGTCCATCTTGAAAGAGGTCAGGCAGAGAGGCCTGTGACTTGCGGCCATGTTGGGCGATAGTGGTGCACAGGAAGGGGCGGCAATGTTTGAAAGTGACACAATTATGAGAGGCCATGCTGCTTCTTGTTGCTAGGTATGGACGGATTGAGGGCGTGGTACCACATCCAGTACCCCCTACTCACACCACATATCCTCTCACCAGAGTCATGTACCCCCTACTCACACCACATACCTCTCACCAGAGTCATGTACCCCCTATTCACATCACATACCTCTTACCAGAGTCATGTACCCCCTACTCACCCACATACCTCTCACAAGAGTCATGTACCCCCTACTCACCCACATACCTCTCACCAGAGTCATGTACCCCCTACTCACACCACATACCTCTCACCAGAGCCTCCTACTCACACCACAGACCTCTCACCAGAGCCCCCTACTCACACCACATACCTCTCATCAGAGCCCCCTACTCACACCACATACCTCTCACCAGAGCCATGTACCCCTACTCACACCACATACCTCTCACCAGAGCCACCTACCCCCTACTCACACCACATACCTCTCACCAGAGCCATATACCCCCTACTCACACCACATACCTCTCACCAGAGCCATATACCCCCTACTCACACCACATACCTTTCACCAGAGCCATGTACCCCCTACTCACACCACATACCTCTCACCAGAGCCACCTACCCCCTACTCACACCACATACCTTTCACCAGAGCCATGTACCACCTACTCACACCACATACCTTTCACCAGAGCCACCTACCCCCTACTCACACTACAGACCTCTCACCAGAGCCATGTACCCCCTACTCACACCACAGACCTCTCACCAGAGCCCCCTACTCACACCACATACCTCTCATCAGAGCCACCTGCCCCCTACTCATACCACATATCTCTCATCAGAGCCACCTACCCCCTACTCACACCACATACCTCTCACCAGAGCCATATACCCCCTACTTACACCACATACCTCTCACCAGAGCCCCCTACTCACACCACAGACCTCTCTCCAGAGCCCCCTACTCACACCACATACCTCTCATCAGTGCCACCTACCCCCTACTCACACCACATACCTCTTACCAGAGCCACATACCCCCTACTCACACCACAGACCTCTCACCGGAGCCCCCTACTCACACCACATACCTCTCATCAGAGCCACTTACCCCCTACTCACACCACATACCTTTCACCAGAGCCATATACCCCCTACTCACACCACAGACCTCTCTCCAGAGCCCCCTACTCACACCATATACCTCTCATCAGAGCCACCTACCCCCTACTCACACCACATACCTCTCACCAGAGCCATATACCCCCTACTCACACAACATACCTCTCACCAGAGCCATGTACCCCTACTCACCCCACATACCTCTCACCAGAGCCATGTACCCCTACTCACACCACATACCTCTCACCAGAGCCATGTACCCCTACTCACACCACATACCTATCACCAGAGCCATGTACCCCCTACACACACCACATACCTCTCACCAGAGCCATGTACCCCTACTCACCCCACATACCTCTCACCAGAGCCATGTACCCCTACTCACACCACATACCTCTCACCAGAGCCATGTACCCCTACTCGCACCACATACCTCTCACCAGAGCCATGTACCCCTACTCACACAACATACCTTTCACCAGTCATGTACCTTCTACTCACCCCACATACCTCTCACCAGAGCCATGTACCCACTACTCACACCACATACCTCTCACCAGAGCCATGTACCCCCTACTCACACCACATACCTCTCACCAGAGCCATGTACCCCTACTCACACCACATACCTCTCACCAGAGCCATGTACACCCTACTCACACCACAGACCTCTCACCAGAGCCCCCTACTCACACCACATACCTCTCATCAGAGCCACCTACCCCCTACTCACACCACATACCTCTCACCAGAGCCATATACCCCCTACTCACACCACAGTCCTCTCACCAGAGCCCCCTACTCACACCACATACCTTTCACCAGAGCCACCTACCCCCTACTCACACCACATACCTCTCACCAGAGTCATGTACCCCCTACTCACACAACATACCTTTCACCAGAGCCATGTACCCCCTACTCACACCACAGACCTCTCTCCAGAGCCCCCTACTCACACCACATACCTCTCATCAGTGCCACCTACCCCCTACTCACACCACATACCTCTTACCAGAGCCATATACCCCCTACTCACACCACATACCTCTCACCAGAGCCTCCTACTCACACCACAGACCTCTCACCAGAGCCCCCTACTCACACCACATACCTCTCATCAGAGCCCCCTACTCACACCACATACCTCTCACCAGAGCCATCTACCCCTACTCACACCACATACCTCTCACCAGAGCCATTTACCCCCTACTCACACCACATACCTCTCACCAGAGCCATATACCCCCTACTCACACCACATACCTTTCACCAGAGCCATGTACCCCCTACTCACACAACATACCTCTCACCAGAGCCACCTACCCCATACCTCTCACCAGAGCCATGTACCACCTACTCACACCACATACCTCTCACCAGAGCCATGTACCCCATACTCACACAATATACCTTTCAGCAGAGCCACCTACCCCCTACTCACACCACATACCTCTCACCAGAGTCATGTACCCCCTACTCACACTACAGACCTCTCACCAGAGCCATGTACCCCCTACTCACACCACAGACCTCTCACCAGAGCCCCCTACTCACACCACATACCTCTCATCAGAGCCACCTACCCCCTACTCATACCACATCTCTCATCAGAGCCACCTACCCCCTACTCACACCACATACCTCTCACCAGAGCCATATACCCCCTACTTACACCACATACCTCTCACCAGAGCCCCCTACTCACACCACAGACCTCTCTCCAGAGCCCCCTACTCATACCACATACCTCATCAGTGCCACGTACCCCCTACTCACACCACATACCTCTTACCAGAGCCATATACCCCCTACTCACACCACAGACCTCTCACCAGAGCCCCCTACTCACACCACAGACCTCTCTCCAGAGCCCCCTACTCACACCACATACCTCTCATCAGAGCCACCTACCCCCTACTCACACCACATACCTTTCACCAGAGCCATATACCCCCTACTCACACCACAGACCTCTCTCCAGAGCCCCCTACTCACACCACATACCTCTCATCAGAGCCACCTACCCCCTACTCACACCACATACCTCTCACCAGAGCCATATACCCCCTACTCACACAACATACCTTTCACCAGTCATGTACCTTCTACTCACCCCACATACCTCTCACCAGAGCCATGTACCCCTACTCACACCACAAACCTCTCACCAGAGCCATGTACCCCTACTCACACCACATACCTCTCACCAGAGCCATGTACCCCTACTCACACCACATACCTCTCACCAGAGCCATGTACCCCTACTCACACCACATACCTCTCACCAGAGCCATGTACCCCTACTCACACCACATACCTCTCACCAGAGCCATGTACCCTTACTCACACAACATACCTTTCACCAGTCATGTACCTTCTACTCACCCCACATACCTCTCACCAGAGCCATGTACCCCCTACTCACACCACATACCTCTCACCAGAGCCATGTACCCTCTACTCACACCACAGATCTCTCACCAGAGCCCCCTACTCACACCACATACCTCTCATCAGAGCCACCTACCCCCTACTCACACCACATACCTCTCACCAGAGCCATGTACCCCCTACTCACACCACAGACCTCTCACCAGAGCCCCCTACTCACTCCACATACCTCTCATCAGAGCCACCTACCCCCTACTCACACCACATACCTCTCATCAGAGCCACCTACCCCCTACTCACACCACATACCTCTTATCAGAGCCACCTACCCCCTACTCACACCACATACCTCTCACCAGAGCCACCTACCCCCTACTCACACCTCTCACCAGAGCCATGTACACCCTACTCACACCATGTACCCCCTACTCACACCACGTACCCCCTACTCACACCACATACCTCCTACTCACACCACATACCTCTCACCAGAGCCATATACCCTCTATTCGCATATCAAAGTGGTATTTTGTATTGTGTTGAGTCCATGGTCGGTGCTACATAAGGCCTCGGACATGGTGCAGGGAGCGGCGCTGACCAGTGCTGAGGCGCGCGCATACTTACCAGTGAGCCCCTGCAGCCGCAATGAGAGCGGCTTTAGCAGGGGCTCGCGCACGCTTGCGGAAGCGTGTGTCTTAACAAATCTTTAGTTTCGGCGCTCACAGGAGCGCAGGGCCGGTCACGTGAGCGGTTCACCCAATGAGGGCGAACCAGCTCCGTGACGTCACTGGCCCGCCCCCCAGACACGCCCACGGACGGCGCGCGCGCTAAGGCCAGGGAAAGCACCCGCTTTCCCTCAGCCTCAGCGCGCCTCCGCACGGCTGCAGTGTCTATGGACTAAGCCTAAGAATAAAGATGAATAATATGGGGATATTGGGGGGGGGGGGGAAAGGCAGAGGGGAGTTGTCCAGTTCTGATCTGTGCACACTGTGCCTCTCCCCAACCTTTAAGGTGACCCACACAGGGTGAAATCAGAGCCAAGTAGCTTGATCCAATGACACTAATAGGCTTATCCTATATCCGCTGAAGCGACAAATTTGCCAGTTTTCTGTCAAAATTCCCCATGGCAGTCATGGGGAATTTCGTCCGATAACGGCACGATTGGCTACTTTGGCAGATATGTATGTATATATATTTATATAGAGCCCACAATGTACTCCGCGCTTTACAAAAGAGGCAATACAATTTATGGAATTATTATACAATAAGTGCAAAGAACAAAATCAGACAATCGGAGAGGAAATCCCTGCCCGGAAAGCTTACAATCTAAGAGGTATGGTGGGAGACTTACAGAGACAGCAGGTGGAGGAATAAGTGCAGCAGGTGGCAGTGCTCGGCCACAATGGTTGGTAGGAGTGGCTGTGGGTGTGGGACAGTAGCCATCTGTCTGGGCTATTAAAATGCTTAATTTAGGAGGTGGGTTTTATGGTTTGACGTAAAGTTGAGGGAGAGATTGCTTGGTGTATACTGAGTGTGGAGAAGTTTGACAGGTAAGGGACAGTGAATAAAAAGGTTTAAGGCGAGAGAGCGCAGGAGATGAGCAGGGACATAACAAGAGATCAGAGCTGATCTGTAGTGAGGATCAGATGAGGGGAGATGACAAGATTGTGGAACAGGGTGGAGTGATATGATAAGACACCGCCAGTGCTGTGCGATGCATACAGTTTGATTGTGACAACTCTAATACAGAGTGCTTTTCCTGGTAATGTACAGGTTAATAAGAGCTTCAATCAGACTTAGAACTATGCAACTAATTGACAGATTTATTTTAAATCATTCTTCCTGGTAATGTACAGGTTATTAAGAATTTATATTAGTGTTAGGGCCCTTGAGACGTGGTCTGCCCTGGAGGGGCTCAAGGGCTTACAACACTTTGGCCAAAGAGTTAAACTAAAAGACCATTTTATTCAAAATATATCTTTATATGTGTATATATATGTGTGTGTGTGTGTGTGTGTGTGTGTGTGTGTGTGTGTGTGTGTGTATGTATGTATGTATGTATATATATATATATATATATATATATATATATATATATATATATATATACTGTACCATGTATCTGTGTTAATGGATGTAGCACTGAGCTCTGTCTGTGTTTCATGTTCTGTCTCTGGTTTTAAAAGGGAGGCCTGTTAGCAATATATATATAGACTAAGCCTCTAAGAGACATATGTTTAAAATGTTCTTACTGGTTATATATGGCTATGCGAGTTGTGTGCATATCAGTGTGATTTTGAATGAGTACCAGACTGGGGTGTGTGAGTGTGTAGAACAGTTGGCGTTTGAATGTATCCAGATGTCTGTATACATGTGGGGCGATGTGCGTGTCTTTATGCGTCAGTGAGTATGTGTGGTTGTATCATTATGTATGTGTCAGTGATCTATTATATCTTGGGTGTGTGTATAGTTGTGTATATCAGTGTGTGTGGGAGTTGCACATGACTCCATTTACAGGTTATGTTTAGGATCTATTATCCCGTGTGTGGGTGTGTCAGTATGTATGGGGGGTCAGATCTCCCCCTGTATATAGGTTGTGTCTATAGGTTGGGATGTGTCTCTCAGCTCCTCTCTTCCAGTAGTAGGAGGGTAGCCTAACCCCTGCACAGCTCTGTGCCACTCCCAGCAGCCCGTCAGTGATCCTCTATCTCTTGCAGTTCATGGAGTGGGGGGTTTGGCTTCTGTCGGACTTCAGGGAGACTCAGAAGGACACAGACTGGGAGCTGGACTCAGCGTTGGGGGCGCGTCGCACAGCACTGCCGGTGCCTTATCATATCACTCCACCCTGTTCCACAATCTTGTTATGTCCATGGAGAAGGGGCAGCTGAGTGAAACTGAAGAGGGGCTGTATGCGTGTGTCAATGGGACTGGCCGTGTGTAACTGTGACTGTGTGAGTGTGACTGTCTGTGTCTCTGACTGTATGTGTGGGATACTATGTCACTGCCAGGGTTGCCACCACTCCGGGTTTGACCCAGAGACTACAGGGTTTGTTTTAAAATTCTCCAGGTGAAAGGCGGCAGACGAATTGCACCGTCTTCGGGGGCGAGGGCGGCCGGGGAGGAGTGTGCGCCAGCGGTCTCACCCAGAAGTCTTCACTGACTTCCCGGGCGGCATCTCCCCCTGCATGATCCCATAAAATCGTGTCGCGTTGCCATGACAACGTGACGTCACGTTGTCGTGGCAACGAGGTACCATTTGCCGTCATGGAGCCATTTTGACGGGAGCATGCAGGGATAGATGCCGCCACCGGAGAAGGTAGGACATCATGCCATATGTTGAGAGTGTAACAGGATTCCCCTGCCTATCACCCTGTCGTATGGTAATGGGGGTAGAGGAGGTGACAGCCCCTGCCTCCTGCAGATGTACGTCCAGGAGTCTCACGGCTGTGACGTGCATGTCATGGTCATCGGAGGACATGTTGTGGCCACCGTTAAACACATGGCTCTGGGTGGCAGGCTGCAGAGCAACTTTTGCCGAGGTCAGGTGGCAGCCTGTATATATATACAGTACCTGACTTACCTCTGTATAGTACAAAATACATCTACCTGTCTCTCTTCCTCTCACTCTCATTCCTCTCCCAATCTAACTCCTCCCAGGTCCCATGTCAGAGGTTTACTCCCTGGTTGAGAGGGGCAGAGAGACATGTGTGCTGTTGACCTGCTGCTGTGTGAGGTAACAAAGCCATGACTAAGAGAAGAGTGACACGGTGACACTGAGACAGGACCTGTATCCCCCGCCTTGTGTGCAATGGAGACAGTTTCTTCAACCACAGTGAGATATAGTAACAAACAGGTAGAAGAAACTTGTGACTCATGGAATCAACAGGATGAGACAGAGGGACATGTAGTGAATTAATGTGTCTCTCCCACTGTAGTGTGATGCATTGAGTCTGTCCTTAGCAGCCCGCTCCTCTCAGCAGTATATGATTTCCCCTTTGTTCCAGGTAAACAGTAACCCTGGCCTCCTCAGCAGAATCTGTAACCTGGACGTCTCATCTCTGATCACTCAGCACATCCTGTCCCTGCTGCCCCATCATAAGAGAACTCTCCCGACCCCACCACGAGACACACTCCTGCTCCCACCAATTGCAAGAGACGCTCTGCACCCCCATTTTAGCAACTACCCTATCCCAAGGAGAAGCTACTGACAACACACTGATCCACTGTAAACATGACAAGGACCTTCTACAGTCAGCCCACACAACCCCTGCGTTGTTTAAAAAAAAACCTGTGAATGGGGGTCAAAATTTCAAACTCATATAACTCCCTTTATCAACACAATTACCCCCCCCCCCCCCCCCTATTTGACCAGATTAAAAAAGACTTAGAAACGTGGAAAAAAACACCAAATTTCCTGGTTTGGAAGAATAGTGTCCGTAAAAATGAACGTCCTCCCACGGTTACTATATAACTTCCATACCCTCCCCATCGTAGTGCCACGCCCGGCTCTAAAGAACATCCAGTCACTAATACTCCAATTCATTTGGAACGATAAGAGACCTAGGGTCCCAAGGTCAGTGATGCTCTCCTCAAGAGCAAGAGGAGGCATGGGGGTCCCCGACTTAGTCAGATATTACCTCGCAGCACAATTGAAGCAGGCTGTAGTTTGGAATTGCGACCCAGCCTCGGCCTGTTGGCTCGCAATAGAGTCACATTACGCACAGCCCCACTCCATCCAAGTGGCAATCTGGACCGCAGGAGGGAGTGGGCCACAGAGGTCCGGCCTCGGAGCAATGAGATGCACGTGGGACGCATGGCTCAAAAGCAAAGGAAAGTATGGTCTGCTAGCTTCCCCCTCCCAGCTCACACCACTCTTTGGGAACCCCAACTACCCGCCAGGGTGTTCCACAAGACAATTTGACCAATTCCAGGGTCACAATATTAGGATAGTTGCCGATCTACTGCAGAAGGGAGAGATCCTAACTTTTCAGGCATTAAAGGACAAATTCCAGACCCAAGACCTTCATCTATTTAAATATCTACAACTTAGGCACTTCCTACACTCACTGTCTCCAACCTCCAAATTCCCCCCGCTGACTCGGTTTGAAACCCTATGTCTTAAGGACACATACCAGAGAGGCCTGATATCACAGATATACAAAGCACGGAACCGCAATCAGACCCCCCGAAACACCGCTATATGCAAAAATGGTCGGATGAACTAGGTCTCCCAATAGACCTGGAAGACTGGGAGGATATTTGGGAGCAAGCTCCTAAAACCTCAATTTGTACGACAATTAAAGAAAACATCTATAAAATTATATTCCAGTGGCACCTGACCCCGGCTAGACTGAGCTAGGTCTACCCCGGCACACCGGACCTGTGCTGGAGGGGATGTGGTCAAAAGGGAGACATGGCCCACATTTGGTGGTCATGTCCGGAGATCCAGAGGTTCTGGACCAAGATCCAGACACTTATCTACGGTGTCACTGGAATCCCTCTTCCCCTGGACCCTCTGACCATGGTGCTGAGCAAACCCATTGACGACCTCCCCCTACCAATGTCCCGGCTGATCAGGGCCATGCTGACAGCGGCCAGATGCTCTATAGCGGCAGCCTGGAAACAGATTAAGGCCCCCTCGAGAGCCACAGTAGTGAGAAGGGTTAATGAGGTCATGACTATGGAGAAGCTTACGGCCATGCTCCAAAAGAAAATGCCCCAGTTCTGGAACACATGGGACCCTTGGATCGAGAGATAAACCCTCAAAAATTCAAAGCACCTAGGTCAACTAGCCCCCCCAAACAATCGGAGAGCAGCACGGGGACACCTCTGGGCAAGCCCACACCCCCCCCCCTCCCCCCTTTTCCCCTCCCTCCCATGTTTGTCTCCTCCCCACCCCCCCCCCTCCTCTCCCCTTTACTCTTTCTCCTACTGAAAACGGAAAACTGTTATTGGTCCCTCTCTGAAAGTAATGAGCCGAAATGTTGTGGGCCCACGACACCACTGTATGTAAACTTATCTATGACAGTGACCAATAAAAAAATAGTTACTAGAAAAAAACACCTGTGAAGGGAAACGCGCAGCTGATTATAACCAAGGGCCAACTGTTGTACCTTTACAGAAATATTTTCTGCCTTATAAACACAGGGACCTGGAATACACTTGTCAGTAGTTAACGTGTGTGTGTGTGTGTGTGTGTGTGTACATATATATATATATACACGTTATTATAGACACGCCATTTACATTGCATGTATGCCCCTCCAGGGATTTTATGTAAATACATCTGAATTTTAACAAACTGATGCTTTGTTTTATTTAACATTTTGACCTGTTGGTGTTGAGAATCCTTGCCTTACACATATTCCCTCATGAAGAGAACTTCATTCTTGAAACGCGTTGGGACAGAGTATGCTCGCCAGAAAGAAAATGCTGAGGTTTGTGTTTGCGCTCTGATTCTTGTTCGTCATTTGAACAGTCTCCTCGGTATCCAGGGTTTGCATCTGACCTCTGGAGAAAAGATCTAAGTTCACAGCATGACCCACTGGGACCGTTGTGATGTTATATTTTGGACTTGGAGCTACCCAATATGCACAATGGGTTCCCCTCTTATACATTGAAATAAGAACCCCACTCGTATCACAGATTTGATATGGAGTGTAGCACTGTAGCACAATTCTTTTTTAAATTTTATTTCTTCAGGAAAAACGCTTCTTATCTTCCATAATACTCCTGTAACTTTTATCCCTTCCCCCAAATAATATTTGTTTTTAACTGGGTCTAGCACGTGTGTGCTGAGTACCATTGTCCTATATTAGCAGTTGTATAAGGCCTGGGACATAGTAAAGAATTTGGTGCTCTTGCTTGCTGCCGCTCGCTCTACCTGGAGCTTTTTGCTGTCCTGGCAGAGGAGACAGCAAGCGCGCTTGGGAGGCGGGTATCACTGTGTGTGTGTGCCACTTGGAAGCTGTCAGTGTGTGTGTGTGTCATTGGGTAACTGTGTGTGTCACTTTGAAGTGGTCTGTGTGTTTGTGTGTCACTGGGGAACGTGTGTGTGTGCATATGTGTGTGTGTGTGTATATTATATAATATTTTAAAAATTAAAAAAAGGACGTGAGAATAAATTATTTATTAACATTGTGCAACTTTGATAAATATATTCACACACATACACACACACACATACATAAATCACACACACAGTGACACACACTCACACAGTGACACATACACACACAGTGACACACACACACAGTGACACACACACACCTCTGTGCTGCCTCAACTCTGTCTGGTCTGGTGGCTCTGCTATCTCACCGACACAGTAGGTAAAATGCCGGCTGCAGCCCCATTGGATGGGAGCGGTCACGTGACCGCTCCCCCAAGCGGCAAAATTTCAAACTTGCCTGTCTCTTCTGATTTTCTCAGCCTCCGCACGCATCAGCACGCATGCGGAGGGAGAAACTATAGCCGCGCTGATTACAGATGCTGGGGCTTTGTGCATCTGTTCAGCGCGGCTCAGCCCGCCTCAGCGACGCTGATTCCACTATGTCCTGGGCCTAAGACTAGTATTCTGACACAGGCAATGACATTGTGAATATAACCGCTCAATAGATTTTGTGTATCTGTTTGTGTAGATGTTTTCCCCTCGCGCTGCCTCTTGTTTCCTTAGAGCATTATTCCATCCCTTGCTGGTTCACACTGGCCCCGTTTCAGACAAACACAATCTCTTATTACCCAGATTCATCTTACTGTACAGTCCAGAGTTACCAGGTCCAACACTTCCCCTCTTTGGTCCAAATCCAAATAGGGCCATATTTTTTCCTGACTCCTCTTCTTGGGCGGGGTATTGATCCAAGAATCACAACTTTCACAGGCCTAGGTATACTAAATATGATTAGTTATTGAGGAGTTTATGCTTTATACGTTAACCTTCATGTGTTTACAAGGTACAATTGAATTTTTCCAAAGATGAAAACACGCTCTGTCCTGTCCGAGGCCATAAACAGGGTCAGTAACACGCTCTGTCCTGTCCGAGGCCATAAACAGGGTCAGTAACACGCTCTGTCCTGTCCGAGGCCATAAACAGGGTCAGTAACACGCTCTATCCTGTCCGAGGCCATTAACAGGGTCAGTAACATGCTCTATCCTGTCCGAGGCCATAAACAGGGTCAGTAACACGCTCTGTCCTGTCCGAGGCCATAAACAGGGTCAGTAACACGCTCTGTCCTGTCCGAGGCCATAAACAGGGTCAGTAACACGCTCTATCCTGTCCGAGGCCATAAACAGGGTCAGTAACACGCTCTATCCTGTCCGAGGCCATAAACAGGGTCAGTAACACGCTCTGTCCTGTCCGAGGCCATAAACAGGGTCAGTAACATGCTCTATCCTGTCCGAGGCCATAAACAGGGTCAGTAAGATGCTCTTTAGCTTCCATAACACAACTTGTATGCTTTACCCAACATTGTTCATCTACAACCTTGATGTATTCCACAATACAAAAGAAAGTTTTCTTTATGATAATAACGCATTTTTCGCTTATTCGAGGTTGATGTATCAAAGCCTAAAAGGGCACTAAAGGAAAATATTATATAGGCATATGGCCAACACATATTATTTGAATTCTTCCCCCATAAAATAGCATATACTTCTCTCTATATATCCTATCACTATTGGGGCTTTCATTTTAATTATTGAAACGATTACAAATGCCTAAGCAGTTTGCAGTTTCTTTAACCCAAGGCCTCGGGCATGGTCAGCGCTTAGGCGCGCTGCTGCTCGGCAGTGAGCTCCTGCAGCCGCAATGAGAGCGGCTTTAGCAGGGGCTCGCGGAAGCGTGTGTCTTAAGAAATCTTAAGTTTCTGAGTTCGCCGGAGCGCATGGCCGGTCATGTGAGCGGTTCGACCAATGAGGGCGAACCAGCTCCGTGACTCACTGCCCCCCCCCCCCGACACGCCCCCGGACGGCGCGCAGTCTAAGGCCAGGGAAAGCACCCGCTTTCCCTCAGCCTCCGCGCGCCTCCACACGGCTGAAGTCTGTATGGACTCAGCCTAAGACATTATTTCATTTATGTTGCACTGTCATGCTGGAACAATTTGGGTGGTAACTTCACCAGCTTTAAATGACAATCCTACTTCTAAATCAGCCACTATATATATATATATATATATATATATATATATATATATATATATATATCAACCCCGTTATAGCGTGATCCGCTACAACGCGGATCCACTTATAACGCGGTCAGAATGTCAGAATAAAAAAGGTACCACCTAATACTGAAGTACTCATTTATTCTGCAATATATATATATATATATACAGAGAGAGAGAGAGAGAGAGAGAGAGAGAGAGATACACTGCATGATGTATTTTTCTGACCTTATCGTAACAAACTCAAATGTGATTTTACATTTCTCACTTTAGGATGTTTGCTGAGTGAAGAGTTTGCCGTTTTAAACTTCCTCTTACACTCCATCTGTTTCTTATTACATTTTTACATTGTTGTTGCAACCATCAAAACCGATCAACAGCAGCAGATGTGGAATCCGCGGGGAATTGCCAGTCACTGAAACATATTTCCAAAAGCAAAACAGAAGTTCCATGTTGTCCGGTGTTTGATTTTTTACAGTGATCAGTTCCGCAGAATACAAATACCCCGTCGGATCGGTCACAAACCCCAAATCCTACGTATTCAGGGCGCAGTTTTTATACCTTTTGCAAAAGGTAGATACACTACACCAGCGGTGCGCAAACTGGGGGGCCCCCCGTCACTTACCTGCTCTCAGCCAGCTCTTCCCTGATGCGTCGCCATGACAACGTGACATCAAATGACGCCGCAGGGTCAACTGGCAACGCGTCACGTGACGTTGTGACGTCATATGGCGCGTGGAGCCCGAGAGCAAGTAAGGATGGGGGCGTAGGCATGGGGGAGCGGAGACAGGGGGGGCGCGAACTTAAATGTGTGCGCATCCCTGCATTACGCCTCTCATCCCACATTCTGTGCATGCCCCACCCCGTCCCTACCTTCTTATCTTTTATAATACTGCTGTAACTGTTCTCCTTTTCCTTCCCAAGCATAACGTTCTTCTTTGCCTGGGCCTAGTATGTGTATCACTAGTATGCGATGAGTATCACTGTCCTGTGCCAGCAGGACAATGCAATGTCCGACTAGCATTCTGTCCTGGGCAAGGGCATTGCAAAGATACTGTAACAGCTTAAAGCTGCAGTTCTAGCAATATCCTAATGTGTATTTTTTTTTTTTTTTTTAAATCAGTTCTGTACTATGAGAAAATACTTAATTTAAAAAAAATTAAAGACATTTTTAATGTATTCTAATGTAACAGGCATTTTTGTTCCTATAGCAATCATATACAAAGTCACATCCCCTTCCCCTTCTGAAACAGCATCATCGTTTTGAGCCCTGCCCTCTCTAGCAGTGAACCAATTGAATCTAGTGCCTGCCTGGTCACATGATATTCCTCACAGAACTATGGCTGTCAGTGCAGCAGAAGAGGACCCAAGATGCATTTAGTCAACCCCCAGCCAAATTTCAGCGATCGATTAAGGGAGAACAGATCGATCAGCAACTTAGCTAATCACTTGTCAGTGTGTAGATTTTTATTAGAAAACGACAGCTTGAACTGCAGCTTTAATAGAATTTGGGTAATTGTTCCCCCTTTAAACCTGCCTCTTGTATCCTTGGAGCATTATTCCATCCCTTGCTGGTTCACACTGGCCCAGTTTCAGACAAACACAATCCCACAATTCTTACCCAGAATCCTCCATGGGTATGAGGTCCAACACAGATGTACTGTAACAGTCCAGGTTCTTTGCACTTATCCAATGTACCACCCACAGACCTAATATATACCAGAGATCCCACAGTAGAATTAATACAATACGGCGGTGCCTCCCCCTGGAAGGAAACTAATCACAAACTACGGTGTTGGCAAATAAATCCTGCCATGGGGAGGGTGGTTAGGTTCCTGGGGGTGGTGGTAAGGTTTAACCTCATGTTCACCTTAGCGGTTAGTAAGGTTTTGCATGGCAATGCCTTCCTAGCCACTAAGGCCGTGCGTATAGTGCCCGCGACGGGCGACGCAATGCGACGGGTGACATCACCCATCGCCGCTAGTGAAAGTTATATTTCGCGTCGCGGGCGTACCGGCAATGCATTTGTTTTTGGGCGACATCACCGTCGCCCTTCGCGGGCACTATATGCGCGGCCAAAGGTAGGCAAGGGGAGGTAGCGTCGTCTTAGTTCTGTCCCTTAGTGGTCAGCTAGTCATGGAAACCCATAACGAGCTGACCACCTGGGCTAATAAGGGGTTAAAGCAGCAATATGGGTTAACTTAAAATTATATATATTTTATTACATGTTTAAAGCAGGGAAACTGTTCCTTAATCTAATGGTGGCGTTTAAATGTCCCGCGTCACACGGGCCAGTAGGAACCGTTACGTAATTCCGTGCAGCTTCCTATTGGTCCACGTAACTTGGACCTTTAAACCCCGCAGAGATACTGTCACCCGATACGGAGGTAAGTATCTCTGGAAGCAGGGGGTCCACAGAGCTGGAAAGAGCACAGTTCAGCTCTCCAGAGACCCCTGCTGCAAACTTGTAATTAAAAAAATATATATATATATATTTTTTTTTTAAGTTAACCCAAATTGCTGCTTTAATATATAGTTAAATGTGTAATAGTTAATGTTTAATCACCTATCCCATGTTGGTTTAGCTTATCTTGCCCTTATATATAATGGCCATTACATACATAGCACACAGGAACCCTATAAGCTTATAAGAATTTATATTAGTGTTAGGACCCTTGAGACGTGGTCTGCCGTGCAGTGGCTCAAGGGCTTACAACACTTTGGCCAAAGAGTTAAACTAAAAGACCATTTTATTCAAAAGATATCTATATATATATGTAGCCCTTTTTCTGACACTCTAAAGAGACTACGGGTAACTGCACGCGCCTGCGGCTCCAGGAGATCTGAGCCTCCGCTAGCTGGGAGCCTGGGGTAACACTTATAGCGCAGCGCCTCCACTTACCCAAAATCCCCGTGATGTGAGATTCCCCTGGGCAAGAAACATATACACACACATGTATGATGCAACCAACTTTACTGTAACGCAACAGTACCTTAGCACTCTATCATATTAATTCACACCCAGCATATAACCTAACACATAATCTATAACGCAATATAACCTTAACTCAGCTAAATGATAATGTACTTATAACGTGAGTGGCTCGGCCACGCTCTTAATGAGTATTGTCCTGTACAGCAGTGGCTCAGCCACGCTCTTACTGAGTATGTCTCTGTCCCGTCACCGCGTGCCCCACACACCGTGTCCTTACACTAATAGAAAGAAGGGCTCCGTGTATTAGGCCTTTGGTCACTCACTAGTGTCCTCAAAGAGTTACGCCTAAGGCGGGATCAGCGCCTGTTGACCGGTGTTGGTGCACTTAATGTAAATACCTTCCGGTCACGGCGGTGACCGGTAATGCTTTGAAAAGGGTCAGACGAATGCTTGCTTGTCTTTGATGTCTGCAGTTCAGCTGTCTGGTCCCAAGCAGCCCACCAGCAAACCTGCTCCGCACGCTTGTCCCTAACTGTCTACACAGTAAGGTGACTGATCGCTACCACTATGGGCGTCCCTGCAGCACAGCAATTTACTGTGGCTCAGGAGTTTTTCCTAAGGGCCTGCGGGGTAAAGCTAGCCTATGCAGGCAGGTCACGGACCCCCTGCACGCATACACCCTCCTCCTTTACCTTCCGGATCCCCTCTGGCTAGCGTGGTCTTTCCCCCACGCTTCCCTTTCCTCCACCCGTAATCCTAGCCTTCTGATTGGCTCCTCTCATCAGGTGACCACTCTAGAGCTCATGGGAGTTGTAGTTCCTCAACGGAGCCTTTCTCTTACAGGCCCGTCGTTCGCACGCTTCCATTGCGCATGCGCACGCTTCCATTGCGCATGCACGACCTTCCCACTCTCTCAGTGCCCTCTGCAAGGTTGCGCAACAACATGGCGGCGCCCTATACTAGCGTGCCGCCGCGGAACCTGCCACACTCCCACCGAACGCACAAGGGAGGTTTCTAACACATCCCTACATATATATATTTAGGCACTGCACTGTGTATTTGTGACTTTGGATGTAGCACTGGGCTCTGTCTGTGTTTCATGTTCTGTCTCTGGTTTTAAACATTACATATATAGGCACGATAGGGCTAAGGTCAGCCTGGAGTAGGGACTAAAAATGTTGGCATTTTGATGTGTTTGATGTGTATCCGATGTGTATCCGATGGACTAACAGTAATTTTATTTTGCGGTACAACATTGATCACGTGCACCTTAAAAATAACACCTTTTTGTTGCTATAATGCCACTTTTTGGGCTAATGCAGTTTGACTCCAGTCTGTGTCTTTTTCTCTCTCTCTCTCGGGTTAATCACACTGCTGTTCTCCCCGTATCCACATACAGTACGCATCAGATTGCCATGGCAACCTGACGCCACCGTCCTGCATGTCTGAGCGAGACAGGCGTCCCCGTGCCAACCATCCCCTAATTCTAGAGTCCTAACAAAATAAAGTGTAGGAACGCTCAGCCGACGCAAGGTATTGTGGATAACCACTTGAAAAGACACTGCGTTGAGTGACAGCTATGCCACCCACACTGTCTGTAACTGCAGTGCATTTTGGTACTTTTTCTAAATTCACTCTCCCCCGCCAGGATGAGGAACCAAATCATGCGTCTGAGACTTGTCAGGTTCAATTAATAAACGTTAAAACAAGTACAATTCTTACAGTTTTTGCTACCCCGCCCTAATCCCTAATTTTTCACTCATAAGACGAGTATACAAGAGCATTTTTTGAGCTGTGATCATTGCTAACTCCTCTTATTATTACTGACACATACTGTATATACGCTTACATATAATAGTGTCACCCTCCCTGCCCGGCTCCCAGGGAGTTTGCATCAATTCTCTCTGAACATGGCTTGCTCAGAGATGATTACCCTGTCAGGGTGCTGGATACGTGCAGGCTGGGGGCGTTGGTAAAGCAATGGTGGGCACCAGGAACTTTATTCATACAAACAGCATCTGTATTAATCACCATGGATAAAGTCTCGTTTACACGTCACTTTGTGTATAGTCCCATCCATATTCTCTGTATTTGCTGCCTGTATCCTCTTCCCTAGCTGCCCCCTATCTCGGCCCGCTAGGAAGGTGCTGAGGCGTGACTAACTCCTGTTACCTGAAGGATCCCTCTGCTTTGTAACGTCAATACTGCTCCATCTCCGTTGGACCCTTTTGGGGCCTCTCTGTCTGTGGTCAGGACCCTTACTCTCTCTCTCTCTTTCTGTGGTCAGTACCCCCATCGTGGGTACTGAATGCCATCATGTGGCATATCGTGTGGCCTTCTGGGAGGCAGTCAGCTATGGGCCCTCCCAATGGGGCTGGTCTATGCTTCGGGGCTGCGGCCTGTGGAGCCCCCTCTGGGTACAGGCTGCCTCTCTGTGAGTCTTTATAGTGTGGAGCTATTCCTGGGAACGCTATCTAAACAGGGCACTGTCCCTAGCTAGAAAACAATAAAGGGAATCCTTACCCTATGTTAGACAATCTGTAATCAAGCAGTTGAATACAATGAATAATGCAGCATAGAATCCGGTGTACCGGATTTGGAAGTGCTGGTGCTACACCGGCACCACCGAACAGACTGCACCGGAGAGCCGCCATTGCAGGAGAGGATCTCCATGCACCCCGCACCTTTGGGCGAGAAGCCAGGGGGCCACGGGGAGCGTACAACCCCGTGGTCGTGTACTTGCCCTACCCCAAGGACTGCGAGGAACCACACACATTGCGTGTGGAGACGCCGCGGCGCCAGACGAGCCGACACAGCCGGGCGGGAAAGCATTTTATTTAACTGCTTGATCAAAGAATCGTCTGTGAGCGCAAAGCCGCACTTTTCTTTATAATCATTTAATAAACGTTATTATGCCGTGTACTTTCTTCTATTTTTCTAACCAAGATGCAGTAGATTATTGTACAAGCCGCGAAAGGAAAGAACAGAGTACACAAAGCGCCCTACTTTATAGAGCCCACTACTAAAGTCACATTAAGTGCACTTTAATCATTTTATGACCAATTGCCGCATCAAAATGTTGTGGTTCTATCGCCTGTTTCCTCTTTCCCATGCAACCTGTTCAGTCCACGTGCCGCAGACGGACGCCGTTCACCATAACCGTCATTTTTTGGAAGGGACGTGGAAATCGCCACTCCTCGGACTTCGGCAGCAGGACTGGAATTTGCGCATCGGAGACTCCCTAGATTGGAGTTTTTTCTTTCTTCATTTTTATTGTATTTTACACTTATCTATATCTGTGATTCTTGGTATTTATATGGGTTACATTTGTACCTATCAATTTTGTAGTATTAGCGCTTTCTTTGTCTCTTCAACCCCAAAAGGTAGGTGCCTACATCTAGCAAAAGTGTTTGTCCATATGTATTGCTCCTATGGATTTCTGATCATACAGTATACATTTACTGGGGAGTCTTTGTACAATACTTTACAGAAACATAAATGTCTATGAACTGAGCATCGCAAACGGCTTTTTCAGCACAAAATGTACGCATCTCTTACTCCATTTCAGTTGCGCATGCGTGCTCACATTTACTAGCGTCAAATTCGTCCATCTACACCCAAAATGTGTTTTTTTTCTTTTGCTTTGGCAGAAATGGAGGGTGCTAGGCGTACAACTGAAAATGGTACGTACTAAAAAAAATGTTTCTGAGCGCCCAAAAAAAGGAGAAAGTGCAGCAAAATCGTCCGCCATGTTAAACAAGACACTTAATAATGTTAGAGCATTTGCTATGCTATCAACCCCAAACATGTATGTGACGCAGCACGTATGTACATTATATAAGTTAACAAAATGTATTATATTATATTCACTGTGACAATTCTAAATAATATTTCACTAATAATTGATATTTCCTAACAATAGTTATACCTGAAAATATTATGTCAAAATAATATGCTAAAAATCATTTCAAACAACAAATTATGCATCATATGTATATAAGGTTTTCATACATACAACATATTTTTTTAAGGTTTGTACTTTTTAGCACTTTTGACTCAACACAAATTATAAAAAAAAAACATGTTCGAACATAAGCCCCAAAGTGTTTGTGCTTTTCTGTCTTGTGATCATTGTGAGTGTAAACTCTGTGTGGTGCTGGTCTTGTACTCAGCGCTGAACTGAATACGAATTTGAATCAGTCACTGGGGTTCACTAAGCGCCGATGTAATTAGCACACCCCGATCTGGCGTTAACTGCGACGACTTGCCGCCCAGATTGGGGTTTGATTCCCCACATCGGCGCTTGGTGAATCTCCACGACTGAGCGGCGATAGTGCCGGAGATTTCACTTCCTCACTGTCCCATATCGCTTTCGGCAGAGTAATCACATTTTGCCTTGTGAAAAAAGGGAAACGTCAGGATGGGAAGCGTGATAAAATGACTTTACTGAAATAGATAGTGAGAAAATAGATTCATACTCATATAAAGAACTTGAGACCGGAAGGAAGTTGGCTTGATTTGTTAATAAATAGAAGGCATAAGTATGTGTAGTGTCAGATCCCCCGAGAGTCCCGCACTCAAATAATAGCATCTCTGCAGCTGGAAATCAGAAGTGGTAAGGTTCTCCCTTCTCACTTACTATATCCAATAGCTTTAAGTGTACGGACATGCCTAACTATATTACTGATCTAATCGCACCATTGGTGATGATAGAAGTTGCTGTGCATTATTATATCAAAATTATACATACATGTGTATGCGTACGTACACATATGTTATAAAGGTATATATGTATATAAAACACACATTGGTGATAGATTGTGGGCATTATTATATATACACAATTATGGGTGCGTGTGTATATAGGTCATAAACAAGTACATGTATATAAAACACGTGTGTGTATAGTGTACGATAGACAATTTGTAAAACATTGACATAAAAAAAGACAAATGTAGACAAATATTATGCTTGCGATATGGATATATATATATTTAGAATCTATATGAATTGATACACAATATTTTGTAACGTAATCATTAACTTGTTTTATTCATGTGAAGTATACTGATATACACTATTTCATGTGCATTGCTAAGTGAAACTGTCTTTAAAAATGTATTACTCAAAGTCACTTACACATAGATTCCCCCCCCCCCTTCCCCTCTCAAAGATAAAACCCTGTTGCTAAACAGGCGATGATGAAATAATGTGTTTTCTATACTTCCTTAAAGAAACAATCCAAGCAGTTAAAAAAAACAAAAACTTTTTAATATATTCAGCCTTTGATTACCTTTTTATTGAAAGCCAATTACCTAACCTGCCGATCGATTCATTCTCCCGTGATCGATCAGCAAAGATCCTGCTTCCCAGGGTCCATTAAATGGCCGCCTTTCAGTTTCAAAATAAATCCTTCAGTCAGTGTAACTCAGCAGCTACAATGTATACTAATATTACTAAGGTAACGTTATCTATTGTTACAGTTTGCAGCTCAAACGGCTGGGAATATTGGCAACAAATGATTACAAACAGGAAAGTGTTACAAAGATCTTGCACTGCTGGGGAGGTGGCTAAACCTGCTATAGAAATCAAAGGATGCTCAGTATATTAAAACTTATTAAAAATGACATCAAGAGTTGAATTTTAAAATTAAAAAAAAACATATTAAGTATGATCTAATACAGAACCGATTCGTTTAAAAAAACACACATGTAGAATATTGCTTGGATTTCTCCTTTAACATGTACACATGTAGTAAGCGTGTCCCCCACTTCTCTTCAAGTTCCTGGCAAGATCTTCACCTTTAAATTAAATATCCAGATAGTAGGGCCTGGAATCGTCTGACTGAGAAGGTGTAGGGTTTCTGTATGGCACATGCGGGATATCACACCCGTTCCGGCATTAAATCCCAAATGGGTGCGATAACCCACCCCGGCACTTTATGCATCCTGCCCTATATACTAAGATTTTATTTAACATTTTTATTTTGTGCGTCAAAATGTTAGTGCTGAAAATGACACATCTATTTGTGGCTTGAAATGATTTGATGCATCGATGTTGAATACCATATTGATACAATTTGGAAACAGCATGATGTGTATTGTTTAGTTATAACTAGGGTTGGTAAGTATACATTGTTAGTGTGTTATTATATATAGGAGGCATCCTATGGAAATAATACATTTTGTTAACCTGTTTAATGGAAAATCCGTGCTGAGTGAAAGACAATTTTTTGTTCATTATACATAGCAACTTCATTCTGCGTTAACATTATTTAATAGTCTTTTAGGAGTTCCTGGGGTAACCAACTCCAGTCCTCCAGGGCTACCAACAGGTCAGGTTTTCAGGATATCCCTGCTTCAGCACCGGTGGCTCAACCAGTGGCTCAGTCTTTGCCTGAGCCACCTGTGCTGAAGCTGGGATATCCAGAAAACCTGAACTGTTGGTAGCCCTGGAGGACTGGAGTTGGTTACAACAAAAGACACAAATACCCAATGCTACAACCAATGTGACCAAATACAGTTAAATACTTCAATGTTCGTATTCTCATGAGTACGGGTTATTTAGTTAAACCCTTTGGCCAAAGCGTTATAAGCCTGCAGCCACGTCACGACCAGTATGCAGCCACGTCACGACACGACCAGTATGCAGCCACGTCACGACACGACCAGTATGCAGCCACGTCACGACACGACCAGTATGCAGGTCCTAACAGCACCTGTGAGTATTCTCATTTACCTCTGCTGTGGAGGGAGAATGGGCTCAGTGGGTCTGTCCTGCACAGGTACATGGGAAACCTGCTACTGCTGGGGAGGGGTGAGCTTAAACCCTGGGAGGAGGGGACACCAACCTACAGCCAACTGATACCAGTTGAAAATTAAAATGAATAAACATCTCATCCCAAAAATCTCTAACCCCAGAACACACCACGTGATATACAAACCCTGGTTTATCCCAAGTTGGACTTGGCTGATTTAGATTTGTTTTTTTGAGCACATATTTAATTGTTTACAAAGTACACAGAGGTCCATTAACATCTTTACACTCCCGCAGTCCGGTTCTGTGTGGCAAAGTACAATATGCTCGGCACTGCTGGCACAGATGGAGACAGGCATTTCAGATTAGTACAAACGTAAAATTAAAACAATAAGATTTCCCTGCACCAAAAAAGCAGTTTACAAGGCTCTTAACATTAAACAAATTAAAGAGTGGCAGCTAAATGAGTGCAATATGTAAACAAAATTGCCCATAAATACATGCAACTATCACTAGACAGCTTCTGTTCTACAAGTATACACACATATGCAAATATACATCAACCCATTGTTGTAAGTCACTTTATTCTTGGCTAAATGTGATGCTATAGTGATGGAGCTCAAACTGGTGGAACGTTGGGTGACTCACGGATTTATCTTTCCAGGGTCTGATGATGTCACTGGAGCTGAATGAAAGTCATGTTGGCAGAGGCTCTGGGTCAATGGATCACTACAGCCCAGAGTCAGTGGTCACCATGCTGCTATTAATTGTCACCTTCCTCCTGGGTGTGCCTGGGAATGGCCTAGTGATGTGGGTGACCGGTGTGAAGATGACACGGACGGTGAACACTGTGTGGTTCTGGAACCTCGCTGTGGCTGACATGACCTGCTGCCTGTCCCTCCCTTTCTCCATTGCCCATGAAGTCCTACATGGCCATTGGCCCTACGGTTCTTTCCTCTGCAAGGTTTTACCTTCCATCATAGTTCTCAATATGTTTGCCAGCGTTTTCACGCTGGTGGCCATTAGCGTGGACCGCTGTGTTTTGGTGGTCAAGCCCGTGTGGGCTCAGAATCACCGCAACACTCGTTCGGCTGGGCTCGTGTGCCTGGGAATCTGGCTACTGGCCTTCCTAATGTGCGTCCCTGTCTTCCTCTACCGGGAAACCTTTATATACGAGACAGAAACTCACTGCAGCTACAACTACAAGAAAGCTGATGACTACCAGTATAATAGCGCCAATGCTGACTATGATGAGAGCCTCAATTATTCTTATGATGTTTATGAGTCTGCCACAGAGCTGAATATGACCCAATATTCCCCTAATTCTGATGGGATGGACTTTGGGGCGGCCACACAGGCCCCAGCACTTTCCACTGTCATTACTGTCACCCGCTCTGTTTTGGGGTTCTTCCTACCACTACTGGTTATCTCTGCCTGCTACATGCGCTTAGCCTGGAAGGTGCGAGGTACCCGGTTTGCCAAGGTGGGCAGCAAAACCCGCAAAGTGTTACCAGGCATTGTGCTGGCTTTTTGTGTGTCCTGGGCTCCCTATCACATTATCGGGCTCGCCATGGTGTATCTGGACAGCACTGCCCTGAGGCGTTTAGACCACCTCTCACAGGGACTGGCGTACACCAACAGCTGCGTCAATCCCGTGCTTTACGTCTTCATGGGTAAAGCTTTCAAGGCCAAGATGCGCCAGTCCATGCAGAAGCTCCTCGAGAGTGCATTCAGCGAGGACGTTACACAATCCACCTGCCCCAGCAAGAGCAGAGACAGTGGCCATGGAAACACGGTTGTGTGAGGAGAGGGCTACCAGCATCGGACGCTGGTCATCTGGCAATATGAGGAAGGAAGAATCGGCAATGACTCTGCTGTGCAGGGAGGCTACAGGACCTTCAGGAGTTGAAGACAAAAATGGAGACACAGATACTGAGTTGAGGACTCAATAGAAGATGAAGCACGTAATGTAGCCTTCATCAAGGAGAAGCACCTTGCTATGTAACCAAGGATTTGTAATGTAGGCTTCATCAATGAGAAGATATCACCTTGATAAAGTCCAAAATGTATGGATTTGTTATGTAGCCAAGGATTTGGCGATACGCTATGATGCAATTCCATCTGCGGACCCAACAACGGGTATTTAAACCCACGCTTTCAACAACCTATCACACCCCTGATGAAGTCATGTGTGTGACGAAAAGCATAGGGCTACGTCTTCTGACGCCGCACGCCGGCCAATGCGCAAGTGATTGATGACAGTTCTTTTAACTTTTGAACCATCCAGCGGCATTTACCTCCCTTGAAATCAGCTGGCCAAGCTATTTTGCTAATTGTAGACGTGCGGTTCCCTTTACCATTGCAGTCGTGACTGCTGTGTGGATCCCCGTCCTCTTCCTTCCTGTGAGCTGGGTGTCCTGAGCTGCAGAGTGGTTACTCAAAATGCTTTTTATAATGCTCCACTTGTGAGTGTATTTCCTGTCGACTGGGTTTTTTCTTTTTTCTATTAAATTCATTTTAAACTGAGTTAAGCAATGGATAATTATGTATATCTATATAATCTATATATCTATCTAACATTAAAATCTAAAAGTATAGTGTTCAAATAATATCAGCACCTGATCCAAAGGGGATATACAGATCCAATCTGTAATGTGCATTCTTGGTAACCCGCCTGCAGCCAGTGGGGTCAGCTTTACATTGCTTTGCAGTGAAGCAGGGTGGCGATATTTGCATGGAGGAGAAATGAGCAATCCTGAAACCTGCCTAATAAAGTCAAGTTTCTACTTACGTTTCCTTGTGTGTCCTGGCTGATACATGTACTTTCAGTGTGCGTGCAAAACTACTAACACAGGTGTAATGCAGAGGGGAGACGGGTGTCAGGACTACAGGGCCCAGAATGCATTGCAAATTTAGACCCACAGAATATCCACCAACTATACATATTTAGCAGGTCGTGTATCTGTTTTTTATGTCTTGTACATATTAATGCAGCTGTACTTATTTCTGACAGTACAGCTCCCGCTAATTAAATATCACTGTGTGTGTGTGTATATGTAAGTAATATTATATATATATATATATATATATATATATATATTTATATATACTGTCGCGGCCGAGTTTATTCTAACTTTTGCCTGGTCTCGGCCGCGACAGAAACCGGGCGTTCGCCGGGGTGTCCCGTGCACGCGCCGGAGCCTCGGAGGATCGGTCCTCCGATCGAGGCACCCCCCTCCCCTCTCCGGGTCCACCGGGACCCCCGGAGCCCCCCACCGCCGTCCCCCACATTAGAGGACACCAGGGCTCCCTTCGGGGAGCCCTGGGCACGCGCGCATGGCGCGCATGCACCCAATGAAGCGTGACCTCCGATGAAGCGTGACCGCGCATCGGTGACGCGCGGCACGCCGAGGGGATTCGTTTAGAAAGCCGGGAAACCTCGCGGCTTGCGGCTCGAGCCGTTTTAGAATAAACTTGGTCGGTACTGTATATATATACATGCACACACAAACACACACACACACACAAGTCTAACCCTCCTTGCCCGGCTCCAAAGGAGTTTACCACAATCCTCTATTTACATGGCTTTTCTCAGCCTCTCGCATGCTTGTCGGGGTGCTGGACCCGTGCAGGGGGGTGTAGATGAAGCGATGATGGGCACCAGGGACTTTTATAGTACAAACAAAATCTTTATTTGAACATCAGGTGTCTGGTCTCTGCATGTTACACTCTTATTCTATGTACATTTGTCTGCTAGTAGTTTACGGCATCTTCCCTAGTTACTTTCATCGTATACATAGGGAGGTATCTGAATAGTACACTGGACCTGTTCCTCTTCTTGGCAACACCTATGTTAACCCATTCCAGTCGGGCCCCTTGCGGGCTCCGACTCTCGGGGCGGGATCCTAAGGTTTTGGTCCCGCTGCGGCCGCGGGCCACCAGCTGCTTTCCCCCGTTCTAGTTGCCCCCTCTGGCTCCTTCCGGCGTGGCTGACTGCGTGCTGTGAAGCGTCAGCCAGCCGGAGCAACAAGGAGCTTGTGATTTTGGCCAGTGTCGCATCACGTGACATCCCAGCAGCCAATTCGATTCCCCCCCCCGCTCCGATCCCTCCTTTGCCCGACCCCCCTTCCGTTCCCCGTTCAGATTTCCCCCCTTGCTCCGATTCACCTTCCCCCTGTGTGTATTTGCGTGTGTGTGCGCGTGTGTGTGTCTGTGTGAGTGGAGGGGAGCAGGGAAGGAGCTGCGTGTCTGTGTCCTGGTTTTTTTTTTCTACTTTGGCCAGCTCGGGAGGAGGAAGCAGTGACGCGCGAGAGGCAGAATCTTGACAGAATTTGTATTTCCCGCCCCCTTCCGCCCCCCTCTCGCTCCGGCTCCTGGCTCCCTGCAGACCGCATAACGCGGTCTGTGCCAGTCAGCGCGCCGCCTGTCTGCAGTCGGGCGCGCTAACTGAGGGAGCGGGGCCTTAGCCTTATCCCAGCTCCGTGCTCTGTTACTTCTGAGCATACTGGGTCTTAATAAGCTACGGACCGGCCACGTGTGCCAATCCCAATATGCCCTGGGTTCCCTATCTGTGGGACCTCTATAGGACACCGGCTTCCTCGTGCATACACGCACAGTGTTTCTAGGGGTTGTGTTTCATGGGCGCTATTTTAGTGGGGGCTTTCCCTGACTGAAAAACAATAACCAGGAACAGATCTATTATAACTCATGTACACAAGATAACAGCGAGCGCACATGAAAAAAATTATATTGGTAAGAAACATATTAGATGTCTACTAATGATACATCATCAAACAAGTTGGGGTATAGAGATGATGTATGGGAAATGATCATATAAACAAACACTCACACGGCCAAATGTGAGCGACAGTCACATCTGCTGCAAAGTATAGATATCTCCGATATCGTCACTAATGTACTCACGACTCCCAATCGTCAGGTCTTCCTTCTAGGGTACATAGACAGTAGACAGTGTATATGAATCTTCTAAGGTATTCCCGCTGTGCCTCTCCTCCGATCGTACCTCAAAGAAAGGGTAAGAGTGGCAGGGGTTGGTCCCAGACAACCAGATAATAGGTGACTGATAGGGAATATGGGTAAAATCAGATATATTATTCACTCACATGGGCATATGTGAGTGCCCTTGTGTAAGGGATGTGCAGATGGTCTCTGATGCTCCTACTGCGTATCTCGTCCAATGGTACCTCAGACAAAGGGGTGAAAACAATGGGGGTTGGTTCCAAAACAAAATGGCAGGGGATGACTTATATGATGAATGAATATATTAAAATGAATCACTCACATGGGATTATGTGAGTGCCCTCATATAATATGAAAGATGATTGGCTCCAGGTAAGTTATTTCACACTCCGCTTCTCTCAGTCATGAAGTAGAAGACGGAGAAAGGATGGTGTCAGGGTTAACAGTGAACCTGAGGAAGGATTGTTATCGGAAACGCGTTGTTCAAGACTACAAGAAGTTTCCATCCAGTCCAGTAATTTGCCAGAAGACCTCTGCGTTAGACCTCCGGATGCGGAGAGATTAACAACTCTAAGCAGGAGCCTGACAGCATTTCAGACACAGGACATATTCGTTTTTAGTGCAAGTTATACTTTTTATTTGTTTTTAATCACTTGTTTGTGAATAAAGCTGTTACCCCTGACATCATCCTTTCTCCGTCTTCAACTTCATGACTGAGAGAAGCGGAGTGTGAAATAACTTTCCAGGAGCCGATCATCTTTCATATTATATGAGGGCACTCACATAAGCCCATGTGAGTGATTCATTTTTATATATTCATTCTAGATCTGGTCTAGGATGCAGCCACGTCTTGATTGTGTCCCTCACTCTAATGCTACAGGGCAGTGTCCCTATCTCATGGGCCGGCCCCTGCAGCAACCACAAAGCTGAGGGGAGTCGGGGCCTAGCTGGGGTCTAAGGGGGTCTCTGGCCTAGTGCTGGGGTCACAGACACCCTGCACACACACCCTACTCTCTTCTTGTCCCAGCTCCGACTGGCGTGGTGTCTGAAGCGCCAAATGTATCAACTGCAGTCCTCTGTGAATGCTGCAGCCCTACCGGCTGTGTCCTTGCACCTGACTTGCTGCCCCTGTGCATTGTGGGGCTTGTAGTCCCCGCGAAGCCCTATGTTTGTAATGGCCGCCGCCACTACTAGCACCTCTCTGCGCATGCGCGGCTATACCCAAGATGGCGGCGCCCTGTCCCTCCGGCCACCGTGGGACTCTGGCGACCCGGTCACCGCAGCTCCTGCACACCTCACGGGTTGCGCACACCCCACCACCAGCACCCGCAGCGCCACTGCAACCTCCCCACCCTGCTCCACATAGTAAGGGACCTATAAGGGGACCTGGATATATTCTCCCCCTGGTGAAAAGACCAACGTCCCCGCTTGAGAACATTGTAAATAAGTACCAGTGTTGATCAAAAGATTGATCAAAAAGAATCCCCTTATATATAGCACTCAGATGTCATACATATTATATTAGTGGACACAAATGGTCCTGCAGTAATATGCTGCAAGTCTGACAAGTTCCCAGAATCACCGAGGATATCAAAAATAATAAAATTTTATTAATTCTAGATAGATAATTAAAAACACAGATACATTGTTAAAAATCCCCATACTATTGTGGCTGATATGTGTAAGTCAAATTGGGTAAGTATAATTGACAATTAGGTATATTAACATATCATGACTTCCAAAATATTCACTACTGGTAATGATATCTCTTACCATCAGGTTACATACATATATTGTATAGTTCAATCAAAGAGCAGACCTGATAGGGTAATGGTATATCTAAGTATTATCATGGTCTCTGTAGTCATACAGCAATTATGTTTCTAGGAGCATGGTAGCGATGAGTATGGTATACATCACTCCTATGTGGAATCGGTAATTGATAGGTCAAAAAGTTTTTTATCTCTCTCTGTATGTCATATAAAACACAACAGTAAAATAACCTTATTCCTATATCCGCTGTTTGTGCCAAGTTAGCCTTCACAGCGGGTTAATAGTGCAGTGTGTTGCAGTATATCACATCTGCCACATATGGTAAGTAAATGTGCAATATTGCATCCAGGTTTTCACCAACAGCCCTGCAGTCTTAGGCCGAGTCCATGGAAGGACAGGTCGTGCTGAGCCGTGCGGACGCTCCGCGCTGAGCCCCTGCATCCTCAATGAGGATGCCTTGAGAGGGGGCTCACGCGAGCGTCCGCAGGCGTGCTGATGAGATGGAGGTTTCAGCCGAGCGCCAAGCTGTTTTTCAGCGCGCTGTCAGCTGAAAACCTCCAATTCCAGCACAGCAGCGTCAACTTCACGGCGCTGTGACGTCGGCGCCATGACGTCGACGTCAGTGCGTCGCGGGCGATTGGCCCAGCGACGTCACTGCCCCGCCTCCAACCACCTCCCCCCGGCTCCGATCGCGCCCGCTGGCTCGCCTGTATGGGCATGAAATCGCCCAGATTTCAGCAGGCGAGCCTCAGCATCAGAGCGGCTCGGATCGCCTCACCCCTCTATGGCCCGGGCCTAACACAATGTATCGCAGTTGTAGCAATATAGTACATAATAGTCCTCTATTGTAGCCAAAACTCCTAGAAAAAATATAACCGCCACCGCTTATACCGATTGACTATGGTTAACACTGCGAAATAACACAACCTGTAGCAGTTGTAACAGGTGGTACACGAATAACCTATCTCAGCGTTTCCCAAATGGTGGGTCGCGACCCGGCACCGGGTCACGGAAGCAAAATTGCCGGGTCGCAGCGAGGCTGGCCGCACGGCGTCCCCCCCTCCCTCCTTGCGGCGGCCCCTCCTCCCTCCTTGCGGCGGCACCCCCTCCCTCCTTGCAGCGGCCCGAGGTGAGGTGCAGGACGGTGCTGAAGTGGTGCAGGCTGCTATCGCTGGGGTGTCAACGGTGATTCGCTGACTCGGGCTCCTACTGCAGCCCCGCATCATGATGTTGCCGCCCATGACATGCTCCGCCCCCCCACAGGACACGATGCCCGGCGTGGTAGGAAGTGGTAGCGGGGGCGCACCTGTGCCTCCGTTCCTGGCGCTCCCTTCCCCTCAGTCCCCTTGGTGCGGGTGCGGGAGATAGGCGCGGGGGTGGGCAGTGGTGGCTGCGCGGTCGCTGGCGGGCAGAGGGAGGCGTGGAGCCGCCTGCTCGGATCGCAGGCCTTTCCTCTCTCCCCCGCCCCCCCCCCTCTCCAGTCACTCACATCCGTCGCTGCCTCTGTAATAAATTGTGTGTGTGTGTGTGTGTGTGTGTGTGTGTGTGTGTGTGTATAGGGGAGTGTATCTGTGTGTGTGTGTGTGTGTGTATCTGTGTGTGTGTGTGTGTGTGTGTATCTGTGTGTATCTGTGTGTGTGTGTGTGTGTATCTGTGTGTGTGTATCTGTGTCTGTGTGTGTGTATCTGTGTGTGTGTGTGTGTGTGTATCTGTGTGTGTGTGTGTGTGTGTGTGTATATGTATGTATCTGTGTGTATGCATGGGGGAGAGTGTGTGTGTATGTATCTGTGTGTGTATGTATCTGTGTGTGTATGTATCTGTGTGTGTGTATGGAGGAGAGTGTGTGTATGTATCTTTGTGTGTGTGTGTGTGTGTATGTGTATGTGTATGTATCTGTGTGTGTGTGTGTGTATGGATCTGTGTGTGTGTGTGTGTGTGTGTATCAGCCACAGCCACTGTGTGTATCAGTGGCTGTGTGTGTGTCTGTGCAGGCCAGCAGTGGCTGTGTTTGTTTGGTCTGTCTGTGTGAGTGTCTGTAGGTCAGTGACTGTGTGCGTCTGTGCAGGTCAGAGAGAGGGTGGGGGGGGGGGGGAGAGAGAGAATAGAGGGGATTGGGAGAATATATGAAATCTGTATGGACATTCATAACGGTTTTATTTTACCTATAGGCGATAAAAATTTTAGTGGGTCACGAAGGAGAAGTTCAAAAATAACCGGGTCACGGAAAAAAAAGTTTGGGAAACGCTGACCTATCTTATAACCAAGTCTTCTAGGTATCAGAGAGACATTTAAGCCGCCATGTATGCTGCTTTGATCGATACAAGCCTGCTCGTGATTTCCAGTAGTAGGATGTCGCCACTCGAGTGACGTCACAGCTGTGACGCCCTACGTCCCAACGTACGTTTCACGTGTCCACCACGCTTCATCAGGGGGAGGAGGGATAAGAGTAGGATGTCCCCGGTGATGGTTTTATACTCTCAGACAGAATAAAAAGGTTCAATCCCTATGCTGCAATAGGTGGGATATGAACCAATCAGTTCGTATCAACACAGGAGGTGGAACGAACCTTAAGCTGTATTGCTGTTACCAAGTATTGTTGTAATTGTAATAACAGGCCAAAGATAATTAACTAATTAAATGTATTTGTGTATTTATTGGTATCTAGTCGTTATTATACCACCTAAACCACTAAAAGCTGGTTATGCTTGTGTAGGAATGTGTTGACATAAATATAAATATAACGACCTGCCCGTAGTGGTCAATGCAGGTCAAGTTAAAGCCGAATTTAATCTATTGAATATTATAATATATAAGTGTAGGAGTGATAATTGGGTCCAAATAAACTCGTGATGTATCCCACATAATAAATAACCTAAATCAAAAATAAAAAACATATACATACATAATAAATAATTATATAGTGATTGTGCTTTGTTGTTCAATATAAAGTGATGTAGGAGTGTTACTCAAGTAAGAAAGCCTGCCCCTAATGGTCAATGCAGGTCTATTTAAATAAACACTTAAAATAAAATGTGTTATGTGTAATGTACTGTGTAGAAATGGATGAATAAGGATTCTAGTTACAACCAATTACATAGATACATATTAGTTGGCGTTATACAGAATCCAGAGTAGATCTAAATAAAAGGGGAAAAGATAAACCCTTCATTTAGTCCCTGTGGTGCCATGGTTTGCAGCTGGAATATCCACCGGCTTTCTTGTTGTAAAAGACGTTGGTCCCAGTTGCCGCCTCTTTGGTCTCTGGATATATGCTCTATTCCACAGAAGTGCATCACTTTGGTGTCCCCCTTGTGTTGTTCTATGACATGCCTAGCAATTGGGGTGTCTGTGGAGTTACGAACATTACCAATGTGTTCCAATATCCTCGTCTTGAGAGGTCTGTGGGTCTTCCCCACATACATGATACCGCAATCGCACGTCATAAGATAAATAGTTCCGCAAGTAAGGCAATTTATAAAATCTTTTATCTTAAATGTAACAGGATTATTAGAGCTCCTAAATTGTTTGGTGACTGCCATGAAGGGACAAGCCTTACATCTTGCACATGGAAAAGAACCACATGGTTTTGTGCCCAACCACGTTTTTGTTTGATTCTTATCAAAATGACTGTGAACCAGCCTATCTTTGATGTTCTTATTACGTCTATACCCTGTTGTGGGTATATCTCCTAGGACTTTACATAGATCGGAGTCTCTAAGCAGGACATGCCAGTGTTTTTGGAGGATGTTTTTAGTCATTTGTGATTGACTATTGTATGTGGAAATGAATCTGATAACATCCTCTTGAGGTATGGTTTGCTTAGGTGCCAAAAGTTCTGCTCTTGGAGATGTCAATGCCCTATAGTAAGCTCTTTTGATTAGTTTCTTGCTATAACCTCTAATCTGAAATCTACTGGACATGTCTCCTGCTTGTACGTTGAATTCTTTCGTGGAGGAGCAGTTTCTTCGCAGTCTTAAAAACTGTCCTACAGGAATATTGTCTGTGACATGTTTGGGATGGTGACTATTGGCTTTTAATAAACTGTTCGTCGAGGTCGGCTTTCTATAAATGCTCGTCTCAACAGTGCCACTAATAGTCCTAGATATGGTGATGTCTAGAAATTCTATCCTGTTTTTATCAAACTGGGTAGTCAATTTCAAATTAAAGTTGTTGTTATTCAGACAATCAATGAAAGTATGCAGAAGTGTCTCTGTACCGTTCCATATCAGGAAAATGTCATCGATGTATCTGACCCACAACTCTACATGTTCAGTGTAAGTTTCCTTCTCCTCTATGAAGACCACTGTTTCCTCCCACCGGCCTAGGTATAAATTGGCATAGGTGGGAGCACACGTGGTCCCCATAGCTGTACCCTGTATTTGATGATACAGGGCATTATGAAAAATGAAAAAGTTGTGGGTCAGTACATAATCCAAAAGTTTCAGGACTAGATTGTTATGCGATGTACAGTCTGTATTTCTTGCTCTCAAGAAATACGCCACGGCATCCATACCAAAATTGTGGGGGATGCTAGAATACAACCTCTCCACGTCGAGACCAACTAGAATAGAGTCAGAGTTTAGATAGACACCTTCCAATTTGCGTAGCACATCTGTTGTGTCTTTTACATACGATGGCAAAGTTTCAACAAATGGGCGTAAGACTCTATCTAGATGCACACTAATGTTGGATGTAACATTACCTATGCCTGAGACTATGGGTCTTCCCGGTGGAGGTCTTTTCTCTTTATGAATCTTAGGCAAATGGTAAAAGGTGGCAATTCTAGGTGTCTTTATCATCATGAAATCATATTCTTTTTTACCAATGAGTTTTTCTTCTAGGCCTAAATCTAGTATCGTTTTCAGTTCTTTCAGATAGGACACAGTGGGGTCTGTTCGTAAGATAGAGTAACATTGTTTATCCGAGAGGAGACGTTTGGATTCTTGTATATAGTCTTCCTCATTAAGAATGACAATGTTGCCCCCTTGTCTGATGGTTTGACTATGATGGTCTTATCTGTTTCTAAATCTCTCAGAGCTAATCTCTCTTGATAGGTCAGATTCTGTGGTCCTTTAATGCTTTTTAATTTAATAAGATCCTTGGTTACAAGTTGGTTGAAAACCTGAACACTGGGGCAACATTCAACAGGTGGAGTAAATTTGGATTTTAGTTTGAGATCTGTAAATGGGCCCTCACCCGGTGATCTCAGACTTTCTTCCTCAAGTCCTTCTAGATTTTCTAAATTTAAGAGGTCTTGAGTATTTAGGAATTCTAGGGGGGTATTTGCTATTTGCCACTGTTTCCATTTTTTGAAAAATGTATGTAGTAATAACTTTCGACAAAACAGATTTAGGTCTTTTATACAGTCAAATAGATCAATTTGGCTGGTAGGGCAAAAGGACGGTCCATTGGACAAAACATTTATATGGTTGGAGTTAAGGACTTTGCTTGATAAATTAATTATCTGCGTCGTCTTGTCTTCCCTCGAGGATTCCTCCTCCTGGATGGTTCCTGATAGGCCCATCTCTCCCGATCTCTCAAATCTCTTTTGAAAGTTTTCCCTTTCCCCTCCTTGTTTTCCTCTTGTAGTTGGAATAGGGAAGAGGCCTGTATTCTCTAAAAAAGAGGAAGGGCCTGACCTTTGTGGTAAGGGGAAAGGGGTGTCAGTGCCAATGTTGAGGACTTCTCGTCCTTGTATACCAGTGTCCTGTTCTAAATCGCTGGCTGAGGCTTCCCAATCTGTTGAGGAATCTTGTGCTTTAGAATATGTTTTCTTTGCTTGATATCTAGATTTAAACCGGAAGATTTTCCCTTCCTTAAAATCATCATCATCCCTGATAAATTTCTTCTGTTTTCTCTCTTTGAGATCTTTTGTGAATTTGTCAATGTTGGATTTCAATTTGTCTTCCAACTCTACAAAAAGAGGGTCTGACTGCCATTTGGGTATATCAGCTCAATAGTTTGGTCTCATAGTCAACAAGAAGTTGCATCAACTGTGATGAGCAGTGAAGCAAGATTTGTTGCCATTTGGCAATAAAGTCTGTGTCTATTATCTGATGTGAGGGGGGGAGTTTGACTCTAAGTCCCCTTGGGACTAGTTCGGTTTTTAAATAATTTTCCAAACTCGCCACCTCCCACCAGATTTTGGCTTTTGAGCTGTATACCCTGTTTAGTTCTCTAAAATAGCTATTTATATCAATAGATGTACCTTCTTCATCAGGTTTATGTGTGGTAGAAAATATTTCCAAAGCCTCATTCAGCCAATGATCAATGTCCTGTCCCTCAGTCAGAAATTTGGACATAATGTCCAAAACCAAGAAAAGGTCTCTATAATTATGTACACACCCTGTTTGTTTAAATATCTCCTATATAGGACGGCAGCAGGTCGCAAAATATAGAACAATAGCTGTTCCAAGATTCACATTAGATATGTGAATGAGACCGCAATCACCATATGGTGATTGCGGTCTCATTCACGTATCGAACATTGTACATAGTCATAACAACAAACATCAGTTATATAATAAAAATGCATAAATGTATATACAATGTTAGCACTTGCCATGACTTTACATGAGATTGTACATTTCTGTAAACATTACAATCACAGATTTGATTTTGCTGCGAGACCACTGCTGAGCCTCAGTCTTCTACTGCCTTCTTCGGCTATATCATCTCCAGCCAAGGCTTCTCCATGGATCCAGAGAAACTGAAAGCTGTTCTTGATTGGCCACTGCCTAATTCACTCAAGGCTGTGCAGCGTTTTCTCAGCTTTGCCAACTATTACAGGAAATTAATCAAAAAAATTTCTTCTTTTGCTCTTCCCATTACCGCATTGACCAAGAAGGGCGCCGATATTTCCTCCCGGTCTCCAGAGGCTATTCTTGCTTTTGAGGTTCTCAAGAAGGCTTTCGTTTCTGCACCCATCCTTCGTCATCCAGATACCTCCCTCCCCTTCACTTTGGAGGTCGACGCCTTGGACGTAGGAGCCGGCGCAGTCCTTTCGCAGAGGACTTCTCCCCAAGATGAAACTTCACCCCTGTGGTTTTTTTTCACGGAAATTTTCATCTGCCGAAAGGAATTATGATGTTGGTAATTGTGAACTTTTGGCCATAAAACTGGCTCTTCAAGAATGGAGACCCCTTTTGGAGGGTTCCAAAGAACCAGTTGCTATTCTCACTGACCATAATTTTTTTTTTATATATTGAGGGGGCTTGTTGTCTGGGATCCCGCCAAGCTCGCTGGTCACTCTTCTTTTCCCGCTTTAACTACACTATCTCGTATATTCCTGGTACCAAAAATGTTAAAGCGGACACTCTCTCTCGTCAGTTCGCCACCGCAGCTAATGAAACCACGGAGCCTATTCATCCTGCCAAATGTATAATTTCCGCTAACAACTTCGATGTGTTGGACAAAATCAACAAAGCTCAAGCCCACATTCCCAGCAGGTTCAGGATACCAGAAGGACGCCTATACGCAGCTCCACGCTTTCGCCATAAAATTTTACTTTGGGGTCATTAATCTAGAGCAGTCGGTCATCCAGGCTTCAAAAGGACAGCAGATCTCATTAAATGGACTTTTTAATGGCCAAAGATGAACCAAGACATTCTTGACTTTACCTCCGCCTGTCCTCTATGTGCCCAGAGTAAGACACTCCATCACAAACCTTCGGGACTTCTCTTACCTCTTCCCATTCCGGAACAACCCTGGAAACATATTTCGATGGATTTCATTGTTGAACTGCCCATTTTCAAAGGGATGAACACCATTCTGGTCGTAGAAGACAGGTTCTCTAAACAAGCACACTTTATTCCCCTCAAGGGCCTTCCTAACTCTGCCACGTTGGCTGATGTCTTCTCCAAATAAATTTTTAGGTTACATGGCATTCCCATTTCTATTGTCTCTGACCGTGGATCACAGTTCATCTCAGAATTCTGGCGGGCATTTTCCCAAAGACTCTGTATCTCTCTCTTGTTCTCCTCAGGTTACCATCCCCAAACCAATGGTCAAACAGAAAGGATGAATCAAACCCTTGAACAATATCTAAGATGTTTCATATCGGACTCACAAGACAACTGGGTGGACCTTTTGCCATGGGCCGAATTTGCTATAAATTCCCTTATAAACGAGTCTACTCAGGAGTCTCCCTTTTTTTATTAACTTCGGTTTCCACCCCAGAAGCCTTCCTCTCTCGCCCTCCCCTTCGGGCGTTCCTGCGGCCGACTCTCATGTTATCAATCTACAAGAATCTTGGAAAAGGATCCTCAAGACGTTACAATCTTCGGTTGCCAAACAAAAGACCAAGGCAGATCGTCATCGTCAACCTGGGCCTTCTTTCAAACCTGGCGACCGGGTGTGGCTATCCTCAAAGAATATCAGGCTGAAAACACCATCACCTAAACTATCTCCTAGATCCTTTCAAGATTTTGGAGAAAATTAATCCTGTGGCTTACCGTCTCGACCTGCCTCCTACTATGAAGATTCCTTCTGTGTTCCACGCTTCTCTTTTTAAAACCCTTTGTACCCAGTCCTCATTTTTCTGTCCGCTCTCGGAAACCCAATCCAGTATCCACTCTAGGACAACAGGAGTATGAAGTCCAATCACTTATCGATTCCCGCTGGTCCAAAAACAAACTCCAATTCCTGGTCCACTGGAAGGGCTATGGTCCGGAAGAACGTTCGTGGGTACCAGCACGTCACATCCATGCCCCAAGACTACTCCTGCAATTCCACCAAAAGTTCCCCCTCAAGCCTTGGTTGGATCGCTCGGAGATCGATCCTCAAGGGGGGGATACTGTGACGATTCAGGGGATTCCTTCCCCTTCTTTCTCTCCCTCTGTCCCATCTCCTGCCAATCCCTCTACCCTTTCCCACTCCTATCCCGTTCCGTCTATCTCTCCCTCTACCCCACTGCCTCAGCGCATGCCCCGCAGGTCTCGCGGTCCCCGAGCCCCTGCAGTGATGCTCCCCGCTCCCAGACACCCGCTATGCCCGCGGCCAGAACCTCACCTTCCCTGGCGGTCCCGTCCGCTCCTTTGCCTCCCTCCAGCCGAGTGCCCACGGTGCGGTGCTCCGTGCGCCTGGTGACGCGGTCTGTGCGCGCGCTCCCTCAGCTGGCAGAGGGCGCGCGCGCACGCTCCTCCTCTGGGCTCTGTCACCCTTCTGGTGCCTCCTCCCGGTCCCTGCGGGCCATCTCCCTGTCACAGCCTGTGAGCGCGCACCCTCAACTTACAGAGGGCGCTCGCACACGCTCCTCTTCTTTGGCCTGCCATGTTCCTGACTCCTCCTCCCAATCCCAACAGGCCATTCCCCTGACTGCCCCTTCTGTCGCCTCCTCTTCTCTCCCTGACCTATCTCTGTTGTCTCCCATGTCTCTCTCTGCTCCTCCCCTCTTTCCTATTGGTGTGTCTCCCTTTATAATCCCTGTCTGTCCTCTTCTTCCTCGCTCTGCATAGTTCCTGTTTCCCTGTGTGTGCTGACCTATGCTGTGCTCCCTCTGTGTCCCTGCTGTATCCTGCTCCTGTGTTTACTTTGGATTTCCCTGGCTTTGACCCTTGCTTGTCCTGGACTACCCTGCTCTCTGTACCCCTTTGAACCTTGCTGCGAACTCTACCTTGTTTACCTCTGGCATCCTAGGACCTGGCTTTGTACCCCGACGACTCTACTCTCTGGACCCCAGGACATTGGCACACGGACACGACGATTCTTACGCTTACACCATCAGACGTTGCAAGTATCATTAACCACTCTCTCTACAGGCCCAGCAACGCTATACCACATTCTGGGCTTCCTCCCCCTGCTGTGGGTGTGTGGTGTAATACTGTTCCCAACTCAGTACTGGGGTCTGCCAGGTCTGCGGGCATACAAGCGTGACAGTGTCTCACTTAGGTCACCGACAGAACCGGCATTTGTCCAGGGATAGTTTCAGGCCTTCTTGCCCCAGACGGTCCAGCACCTTCAGCAGCCATTCTTCATGTTCCTCCAAGGTCTTACAAAGACGATGATATCGTCCAGGTGGACCAAGCATTCCCGAGGGTTCATGTCGCCGATGGTTTTCTCCATGAGGCGCTGAAATGTAGCGGGAGCTCCACAAATGCCCTGGGGCATGCGCGTAAATTGATAGAAGCCCAGGGGACAGATGAAGGCGGTCTTCTCCTGATCTTCTGCACTCATCAGTACCTGGTAGTACCCAGATAGCAAATCTAGCACACTGAATCACTGGCTGCCATTCACCGCTTTGAGTATCTCCTCTATTTTTGGAAGAGTGTACTGATCAGGTACGGTGCGGTTGTTCAGCGTCCTATAGTCGAAACACAGTCATACCGACCCATTCTTCTTCCTCACCACCACTATGGGCGAGGCGTAGGGAGTCCAGGATTCGATCACAATCCCACTGTCTCCATCTCTTGCAAGACATCCCTTACATCATCCACATCCCTGAGCGGCGTCACATAGCCGGATGGTGTATTGGGCGTTTTGGCTGCAGCCCACGTCCTTCTCACTTGTGAAGAATACGTCCCGGAGTACTTCCAGTTTGTCCGTTAGTCGATGTTTCCACTCGGCCGGCAGGCCTGACTGCTCGGATGCTGCAGCCGCATTCACGTGAGGCATCTCTTCCACAGGTGTGACGGGGGAAATATGCACCCCAATTTACATCCCTGACAAAGACCACTGGATATGGAGAGATATTTTGGACGAACACTTTAACTCGTCCAGGAACCTTGGAGGTCCACTCCCGCAATTCAGGCACCAGCTTGTAGCCTTGCTGGGCGTCCTCCTCGAGCGTACTCTACAGGGAGAAGAGGTGATCGGCTTTATCTCGGTCGGGGTAACAGCACAGTGCGACCATGCGTTTCACTCCCCCTGGTGGAATCTCTTTTAGTCCCGTTTGCAAGTTGAAGAGATCTCCGTGACGGTCTAGGGCAGATATCTTGCAACACTCCTCCAACAGGATGGGATGGATGGTTAGGCTATTCAGGGGCAGTTCGCCCGCTTCTTGCAAGTAGGCCCGTATTACAACTATGTCGGTGTTGGTTACCAGTATGATCGGGGAACTGGGATGCTCTCTGGTTTCGGGGCATATCAACGCCTTCACATCCATAGGGTGCATTTTGTCAGTGTTCAGCTGCAGGATCTCCAGCCGAACCTTCACTACTCCGTTGACAGGGTAATCTTCATTATTGAGTCCTCGCAGTTTCATGTGCTCCGCCGACTGCAAGAGTCGGTTTTGGAGATGTTGGTTGTAGAACTCTCTGTACACAATGGTCACTTGTGACCCAGTGTCCAGCAACGTTGATGAATAAACACCATCCCCAACGACTGCAAGCATCCAATGGTGGGGTTCCATCGTTGAGGCTTGGCTCAGAAGGGGTTTCGGCAGGTACGGTCGGTGTTTCTGCCATCTCGACTCCACAGATCATTACGTTAGAACGGACAGTCCCGGTGGGGGAGTTTGTTTTTATGGGCAGTCCCGTGACGTGACCCTTCTGGCCACAGAGGTAGCAGATGACGTTACCAAGGTCCCCTTCACTCCTATGGGTAGGAGTGACTCTCCCGGACGTCCGGGACTTGGCTATCGGTGACTTGGGGGGAAGGATGGTCTTTCGTACGGTAGGTCTCTTGGACTTTTGGAGCGGACGACCCTTTGGCTTCACCCTTGAGGGGCTCTTTGGTCTTTTTAGGGGCATGGAAGTGCAGCTGAACGTCTTGTTTTCTGACCTTCCATATCAAGTCCATATAGCTAGGAGGTACGGTGGTTGCCGGGGCGGCCAGCATCAGAAGGGCTACCAGATGTGAAGGTAGGGATCCCTTCAGCAGTTATTTGAGCCGATACCGGTCCACTTCTGAGGCAGAGATGATCTTCTTGGATAGCAGTGTCCACAGGGATAGTTGGAGCCTGCAGACGAATGTGGACAATTCTTCCCCCTCCTTTTGGCGGAGAGCCTTGAACTGAGCCAAAATCTCGTCTTCGTTGTCTTCGCTGGTGTACGATTGAGTTAAAAGTTCCACTAACTCATGAACGGTAACGTCTCCTTCGGTGTCCCGGTGCATCCGTACCAGTTGTGCGGCCGGTGGCCAGAGACATTCGACCAGCCTCTGTCTCTTAATGGCTTCCGAGCACGACCACTCATCTATCACCTGGAGGGCGTGTTCCCTCCAGGTCTCGCCCTTCTTCTCCTAGAAGTGTGGGCACTATTCCCCGGAGAAGGCCTTGAGCTTTCTGTAATTTTGTGACCCCCCCCCAGTGAGATGGGAGAAGGGGGACGTTTTAGCTTGGGAAGGGACCGCTGAGGAGGGTACTGAGGTGAACATTTCTTGGATTTCTGGTAAATCAGAGTATATGAGGGGGTAGCCCTCTGGCTGGCCTCTAGGGCTTGTAAAGTCTGAGGGGCCTCTTCCCGGCATATTTCCCGACCCGCCATCAGTAATATGGTACTCCACTGGAAGGTGGTGTCAAACTCTCACCCTCTTATCCACACTTTGTCTAAGCCGGGGAGTCGTCTTAGGTGGTCCCGGATCTCTGTTTGGTCCAGGAGAGTGGGAACGTTCCCTACTGCAACTACATGGCTGGGTGGTTCTTGAACCTTGATGGCCCAGGCATGGACCTCATGGCTTGAGGGTACTAGCATGATGACAAATGGTAGGTATCTTAATTTGGCTGCCGAGTAGGGCACCCCAGGTCTGAGATCTCAGCAGCGCCTCCAAATGTAGCGCACTTTCCCCCACCCCCTGGGAGAAGTGTGGCTACAGTGTGTGTGGTGCGGTGCAATATCTATGGCTCACAGGAAACCTGAGCCTCTGCTACTGGGAACCTGTAGTGTACCCGAGTTGATGACCGGTAGCGCCTCCACCTGTACGGGATTCTACTATGTGGAATTACCCCGTTACAGGAACCCCATGCAATAAAACACACTTGTGTAAGAATAACAGTTTTACTGCACAGAATATTAGTGATAACACTCCAAAACATACAAGCCTCGCAGGGTCGTGCCCCTTCATCGTGCTTCCCTGTGCACCATGTCCTCACCCTCACAAGGTTTACTCCCAAGTACTAAGGTGCTCCTGGGCACCCAACACCCTGATGTCCACAGTCACTCACCCTCCCACGTGTGTGTGACAGCGCTGCTCAACTAGCCCGTATATGGTTGGTGCACTTGCTGAGATGAAGTACCTGCCGGGTGCGTCCACACCCGGGCGAGCAGTGATGAAGATGGGATCCACGGATCCGAAGCGATGAACCATGAGGCCTCCACCACTACATTGTGTGGGCCCCACATGGACTGTACCACCATGTACAATGTCTCTTAGTCCAGGATGCAGCCACGTCCTGGCTGTGTCCCTTGCTTTAATGCTACAGGGCAGTGTCCCTATCTCATGGGCCTGTTCCTGCAGCAATCACAAGCTGAGGGAAGTCAGGGCCTAGCTGGGGCCAAAGGGGGTCTCCGGCCTAGTGCAAGGGTCACAGACACCTTGCACACACACCCTACTCTCTTCTTGTCCCAGCTCCGACTGGCGTGGTGTCTGAAGCGCCAAATGTATCAACTGCAGTCCTCCGTGAATGCTGCAGCCCTATTGGCTGTGTCCTTGCACCTGACTAGCTGCCCAGTGCATTGTGGGGCTTGTAGTCCCTGCGAGCCCTATGTTTGCAATGGCCGCCACTCTAAGGTGCTCCTGCACAAGCTTTGTAATGGCCGCCGCAACTACTAGCACCTCTCTGCGCCTACGCGGCTATACCCAAGATGGCGGCGCCCTGTCCCTCCAGATGCCGCGGGACTCCGGCGACCTGGTCGCCCCATCTATCAGCCCGCAGCTCCTGCACACCTCACCACCGGCACCCACGCGCCCCCGCAGCGACACTGCAACCTCCCCACCCCGCCCCACATAGAGGTAAGGGGGACCGGGGAAACCAAGGGGGGGGGGGAGGGAGGGCCTATAAGGAGACCTGGCCACAGACAGAACCAGAGAGATCAGTGTTACAGGGAGCTGAAGCAGAGAGATCGGGGTTACAGGGAGCTGAAGCAGAGAGATCAGGGTTACAGGGAGCTGAAGCAGAGAGATCAGGGTTACAGGGAGCTGAAGCAGAAAGATCGGGGTTACAGGGAGCTGAAGCAGAGAGATCGGGGTTACAGGGAGCTGAAGCAGAGAGATCAGCGTTACAGGGAGCTGAAGCAGGGAGATCAGCGTTACAGTGAGCTGAAGCAGAGAGATCAGGGTTACAGGGAGCTGAAGCAGAGAGATCAGGGTTACAGGGAGCTGAAGCAGAGAGATCAGGGTTACAGGGAGCTGAAGCAGAGAGATCAGGGTTACAGGGAGCTGAAGCAGAGAGATCAGGGTTACAGGGAGCTGAAGCAGAGAGATCAGGGTTACAGGGAGCTGAAGCAGAGAGATCAGGGTTACAGGGAGCTGAAGCAGAGAGATCAGGGTTACAGGGAGCTGAAGCAGAGAGATCAGGGTTACAGGGAGCTGAAGCAGAGAGATCAGGGTTACAGGGAGCTGAAGCAGAGAGATCGGGGTTACAGGGAGCTGAAGCAGAGAGATCGGGGTTACAGGGAGCTGAAGCAGAGAGATCGGGGTTACAGGGAGCTGAAGCAGAGAGATCGGGGTTACAGGGAGCTGAAGCAGAGAGATCAGGGTTACAGGGAGCTGAAGCAGAGAGATCAGGGTTACAGGGAGCTGAAGCAGAGAGATCAGGGTTACAGGGAGCTGAAGCAGAGAGATCAGTGTTACAGGGAGCTGAAGCAGGGAGATCAGGGTTACAGGGAGCTGAAGCAGAGAGATCAGGGTTACAGGGAGCTGAAGCAGAGAGACCAGGGTTACAGGGAGCTGAAGCAGAGAGATCAGGGTTACAGGGAGCTGAAGCAGAGAGATCAGTGTTACAGGGAGCTGAAGCAGAGAGATCGGGGTTACAGGGAGCTGAAGCAGAGAGATCAGGGTTACAGGGAGCTGAAGCAGGGAGATCGGGGTTACAGGGAGCTGAAGCAGAGAGATCAGGGTTACAGGGAGCTGAAGCAGAGAGATCGGGGTTACAGGGAGCTGAAGCAGAGAGATCAGGGTTACAGGGAGCTGAAGCAGGGAGATCGGGGTTACAGGGAGCTGAAGCAGAGAGATCGGGGTTACAGGGAGCTGAAGCAGAGAGATCGGGGTTACTGGGAGCTGAAGCAGAGAGATCAGAGTTACAGGGAGCTGAAGCAGAGAGATCAGGGTTACAGGGAGCTGAAGCAGAGAGATCAGTGTTACAGGGAGCTGAAGCAGGGAGATCAGGGTTACAGTGAGCTGAAGCAGGGAGATCAGGGTTACAGTGAGCTGAAGCAGAGAGATCAGGGTTACAGTGAGCTGAAGCAGAGAGATCAGGGTTACAGGGAGCTGAAGCAGAGAGATGAGGGTTACAGGGAGCTGAAGCAGAGAGATCAGGGTTACAGGGAGCTGAAGCAGAGAGATCAGTGTTACAGGGAGCTGAAGCAGAGAGATCAGGGTTACAGGGAGCTGAAGCAGAGAGATCAGGGTTACAGGGAGCTGAAGCAGAGAGATCAGGGTTACAGGGAGCTGAAGCAGAGAGATCAGGGTTACAGGGAGCTGAAGCAGAGAGATCAGGGTTACAGGGAGCTGAAGCAGAGAGATCAGGGTTACAGGGAGCTGAAGCAGGGAGATCGGGGTTACAGGGAGCTGAAGCAGAGAGATCAGGGTTACAGGGAGCTGAAGCAGAGAGATCAGAGTTACAGGGAGCTGAAGCAGAGAGATCAGGGTTACAGGGAGCTGAAGCAGGGAGATCAGGGTTACAGGGAGCTGAAGCAGAGAGATCAGGGTTACAGGGAGCTGAAGCAGAGAGATCAGGGTTATGGGGAGATCAGGGTTACAAGGAGCTGAAGCAGAGAGATCAGGGTTACAGGGAGCTGAAGCAGAGAGATCAGGGTTACAGGGAGCTGAAGCAGAGAGATCAGGGTTACAGGGAGCTGAAGCAGAGAGATCAGTGTTACAGGGAGCTGAAGCAGAGAGATCAGTGTTACAGGGAGCTGAAGCAGAGAGATCAGTGTTACAGGGAGCTGAAACAGAGAGATCAGGGTTACAGGGAGCTGAAGCAGGGAGATCGGGGTTACAGGGAGCTGAAGCAGAGAGATCAGGGTTACAGGGAGCTGAAGCAGGGAGATCGGGGTTACAGGGAGCTGAAGCAGAGAGATCAGGGTTACAGGGAGCTGAAGCAGAGAGATCAGGGTTACAGGGAGCTGAAGCAGGGAGGTATGGGTTACAGGGAGCTGAAGCAGAGAGATCAGGGTTACAGGGAGCTGAAGCAGAGAGATCATGGTTACAGGGAGCTGAAGCAGAGAGATCAGAGTTACAGGGAGCTGAAGCAGAGAGATCAGGGTTACAGGGAGCTGAAGCAGAGAGATCAGGGTTACAGGGAGCTGAAGCAGGGAGATCAGGGTTACAGGGAGCTGAAGCAGAGAGATCAGTGTTACAGGGAGCTGAAGCAGAGAGATCAGGGTTACAGGGAGCTGAAGCAGAGAGATCAGGGTTACGGGGAGATCAGGGTTACAAGGAGCTGAAGCAGAGAGATCAGGGTTACAGGGAGCTGAAGCAGAGAGATCAGGGTTACAGGGAGCTGAAGCAGAGAGATCAGGGTTACAGGGAGCTGAAGCAGAGAGATCAGGGTTACAGGGAGCTGAAGCAGAGAGATCAGTGTTACAGGGAGCTGAAGCAGAGAGATCAGTGTTACAGGGAGCTGAAGCAGAGAGATCAGGGTTACAGGGAGCTGAAGCAGAGAGATCGGGGTTACAGGGAGCTGAAGCAGAGAGATCAGGGTTACAGGGAGCTGAAGCAGGGAGATCGGGGTTACAGGGAGCTGAAGCAGAGAGATCGGGGTTACAGGGAGCTGAAGCAGAGAGATGAGTTACAGGGAGCTGAAGCAGAGAGATCAGGGTTACAGGGAGCTGAAGCAGAGAGATCAGTGTTACAGGGAGCTGAAGCAGAGAGATCAGGGTTACAGGGAGCTGAAGCAGAGAGATCAGGGTTACAGGGAGCTGAAGCAGAGAGATCAGGGTTACAGGGAGCTGAGGCAGAGAGATCAGGGTTACAGGGAGCTGAAGCAGAGAGATCAGGGTTACAGGGAGCTGAAGCAGGGAGATCAGGGTTACAGGGAGCTGAAGCAGAGAGATCAGGGTTACAGGGAGCTGAGGCAGAGAGATCAGGGTTACAGGGAGCTGAAGCAGAGAGATCAGGGTTACTGGGAGCTGAAGCAGAGAGATCAGGGTTACAGGGAGCTGAAGCAGAGAGATCAGGGTTACGGGGAGATCAGGGTTACAAGGAGCTGAAGCAGAGAGATCAGGGTTACAGGGAGCTGAAGCAGAGAGATCAGGGTTACAGGGAGCTGAAGCAGAGAGATCAGTGTTACAGGGAGCTGAAGCAGGGAGATCAGGGTTACAGGGAGCTGAAGCAGAGAGATCAGGGTTACAGGGAGCTGAAGCAGAGAGATCAGGGTTACAGGGAGCTGAAGCAGATAGATCAGGGTTACAGGGAGCTGAAGCAGAGAGATCGGAGTTACAGGGAGCTGAAGCAGAGAGATCAGGGTTACAGGGAGCTGAAGCAGAGAGATCAGTGTTAAGGAGCTGAAGCAGAGAGATCAGTGTTACAGGGAGCTGAAGCAGAGAGATCAGGGTTACAGGGAGCTGAAGCAGAGAGATCAGGGTTACAGGGAGCTGAAGCAGAGAGATCAGGGTTACGGGGAGATCAGGGTTACAAGGAGCTGAAGCAGAGAGATCAGGGTTACAGGGAGCTGAAACAGAGAGATCAGGGTTACAGGGAGCTGAAGCAGAGAGATCAGGGTTACAGGGAGCTGAAGCAGAGAGATCAGTGTTACAGGGAGCTGAAGCAAAGAGATCGGGGTTACAGGGAGCTGAAGCAGAGAGATCAGGGTTACAGGGAGCTGAAGCAGAGAGATCAGGGTTACATGGAGCTGAAGCAGAGATATCAGGGTTACAGGGAGCTGAAGCAGAGAGATCAGTGTTACAGGGAGCTGAAGCAGAGAGATCAGGGTTACAGGGAGCTGAAGCAGAGAGATCAGGGTTACAGGGAGCTGAAGCAGAGAGATCAGGGTTACAGGGAGCTGAAGCAGAGAGATCAGGGTTACAGGGAGCTGAAGCAGAGAGATCAGGGTTACAGGGAGCTGAAGCAGAGAGATCAGTGTTACAGGGAGCTGAAGCAGAGAGATCAGGGTTACAGGGAGCTGAAGCAGAGAGATCAGGGTTACAGGGAGCTGAAGCAGGGAGATCGGGGTTACAGGGAGCTGAAGCAGAGAGATCGGGGTTACAGGGAGCTGAAGCAGAGAGATCAGAGTTACAGGGAGTTGAAGCAGGGAGATCAGGGTTACAGGGAGTTGAAGCAGAGAGATCAGGGTTACAGGGAGTTGAAGCAGAGAGATCAGGGTTACAGGGAGCTGAAGCAGAGAGATCAGTGTTACAGGGAGCTGAAGCAGAGAGATCAGGGTTACAGGGAGCTGAAGCAGAGAGATCAGGGTTACAGGGAGCTGAAGCAGAGAGATCAGGGTTACAGGGAGCTGAAGCAGGGAGATCGGGGTTACAGGGAGCTGAAGCAGAGAGATCGGGGTTACAGGGAGCTGAAGCAGAGAGATCAGAGTTACAGGGAGCTGAAGCAGAGAGATCAGCGTTACAGGGAGCTGAAGCAGAGAGATCAGGGTTACAGGGAGCTGAAGCAGAGAGATCAGGGTTACAGGGAGCTGAAGCAGAGAGATCAGGGTTACTGGGAGCTGAAGCAGAGAGATCAGGGTTACAGGGAGCTGAAGCAGAGAGATCAGGGTTACAGGGAGCTGAAGCAGAGAGATCAGGGTTACAGGGAGCTGAAGCAGAGAGATCAGGGTTACTGGGAGCTGAAGCAGAGAGATCAGGGTTACAAGGAGCTGAAGCGGAGAGATCAGGGTTACGGGGAGATCAGGGGAGTTGGTTACGGGGAGAGCAGGGTTACTGGGAGCTGAAGCAGAGAGATCAGGGTTACAGGGAGTTGAAGCAGAGAGATCAGGGTTACAGGGAGCTGAAGCAGAGAGATCAGGGTTACAGGGAGCTGAAGCAGAGAGATCAGGGTGGGTTAGGGAGCTGAAGCAGGGAGGTATGTATGGGTTACAGTAATGAGGTCGTGAATCTCACTATATCAGGGTCTCTCTCTCTCTTCAGTCACTTGCTCCAAATTCAATCATGCATGCGCTAGCTCACTAAGAAAGACTCTGACACAAGGTTCAGCTTCAATCTCAGTACATGCGTTATCCCGGGGGTAACACAGGAACTGCTCCTTTATTGAGTACACAACATAGTTTATATAGCTCATAGCGGGGAGGGGCATGGGAGGGGTTAAATCATATGTATCTTTATTCCGGGACACGCTGTCTTCCTTGATTGGTTAAGTCATATGTATCTTTATTCCGGGACACGCTGTCTTCCTTGATTGTAGCAATACATTCTCCCGGGCTCATGCAGCCCTCGTGCATAGCTGCGTCATCAGTTCATGGTTTAATCATCTGGTCATGTGTTTACCAGGATATCTGAGACAAAGTTCGGGCGTATAACATAACAAAAGAAGAAATATATATTCACACACATTTCTACCTTCACAATCCCCCCTTGAATAGATATTTCTGACTTGCCTAAGGGAGTAAGGCTGTCTTGCGATGGGGAAAAAGGAATGGGATACTTCACTCGATTACTGGCACAGGATATCTCTAATAGACTCCTATACCTTCCATCGAGACTTAACACACCGCAAGAGTCCCTTCCCTTCCGTATAGCCTTAATAGTCTACAGCAATGAATTACAAATAAAATGAGGAGTCCTAGAAGGACTGTGGGTAGGCATATCTTTGTGAATTTTGGAGCTAAGCAGAATTTCCAATTCACTTCCGGTGTTTATCATCATGTCGACACCACCAACTTTGAGCATCAGTTTGCGATAGAGAGGAATAAGGCAACAGAGAATAAGAATACCAAATATAAAAATACATAAAATAACTAGGCCGATCGTGGTAAGAATCGATTTCCATCCTCCCGCCCAATCTGCTATCCAATTATTACATTAGTTAGTAGAAAAAAGGCACAATGGGGGCGGGGGTCTTGTCGGCTGATGCAAGTTTCACAGGAATGCCGTGTGTCCTTGCTTTCTGAAGTTATGTTTCGTTTTCTCTGTAATCAGTCGGCTTTAGGTCACTTTGCTACTTCCTTATTGCGTGGGCGTGGGCGAGAGTCTGTGCAAGCGGAATTTCACAGTCACCTCGGATAGAAAACAGTATTAGTAAAAAAACACAGCAAACAGATATAAAAATGGAGACGAGTGGTTTCTTCAGAATATAGAGATATGACACCCATATTCTATCCTTCACAGTCCCCCCTAGAAACCACGAGACAAACATAATCTTATAAAAGTATTAAAAAAACTAAACCAAAAAGGATATACTTTCCCTATGACTAATCTTAACCTTAGAAAAACTACCTGAGGGTGTTGGTCGGCTGTTCATGAGCTTCTCTCATCCCCGACAACTGCTTGCTCGCTAAACTCGAAGACCTACAGAACATACACAAGGAGTCCCTTCCCTACCGAAAAACAAACTAGGGTCTGGGAACTTGATTGGTCACCCCTGTCACTCCAGAGTACTATAATGGACTGGTCTTATGTTCTCTCGTTTTTGTAATGGCATATTTTCATAACATTGGCACATTGCTCTTGTTCTCAAGGTTTTTGGCTTAGCTGAACCGCTCAATATCAATTGGAACTTCAGAAGAAAAAAATGTATTTTAAACTAACATTCATTCCAACTTTCATACAGACAATAGACAATATCAGGCACCTAAGATGGATGCTGACTCAAAATGGTTGCTTAGATCCCAGTGCTGTTATGTCAGACCCCCCTCCCTTACGTCATATTCTCACTTTGTCACTCCCTCCCTTTTTATTCTTAAAACATAGCTTTTGAGAATAAAGTTCATGATGATAGGCCAGGGATAACTTCAGAGGACAAGGGCGCGTGCCCTTCATTGTCATAGTCTCGGAAGGCGCTGCGGCCAATATGTCTTTTGATGAATTGAATAACTGTGGTCGGCATCTTCTTTCTTCACGGGACTGCTGTTTTCTGGCATCTGTAAAGAGTGGCATCCGAATGGGGGAGGGGGTCGCACACCTGTGGATCATACCTTTGCAACACGTGACACCCACATATATGACAACAAGTAACACTCCCAAACACATCAAAACATTCAAAAAAAAAAATTTGCTCCAAGTGATCTAAGCCATTCACCTAACCCCAAGGGTGATAATCTGTCACTTCCCTTTGTAAACCTCTTTTGAATCTCTTGTATTTAATCAAGTTCATGCTACACATTGCTACACTGATCTGAAATAAAAACACAACATTGTCTTTAATCAAACAGATAACCCTCCTTTTGAAGCTAAAACATAGTCTAAAGCAATTCTGTTTTGTAAGGCCATAAGCCTAATCTGAACCTGTTCTTGGATTTTCAGAATCATCACAACATTCTATTACTGAGAATTGAGGGGGTTTGGTATCTGTGGAAGCGAATGCATGATCCTCACCCCTGCACGCATTGTATACATCAATCACTCAGAATATCAGAACAGACAATGTCTGCGATGGTCAACATGGCTGACTTATGATCCTTTCCTTGTGGCTGACACACGCCCCTGGGTGACCCCCTCCTTTCGGTGGAGGTGCAACACACTTCTGGATCAAAGTTTTGCTGCACATGACACATACATAGAGAGTGAAGAGTACTGCCAAAACACATACAAGAGCTTTCACAAGCCACGCTTCCAGGAAACCAATCCTCCCATCAAGTCTCAATTCTACATACACCTTAAATTTCTAACTTAACACACTCTAAAGAATAAAAATATTGAGTCTCTGAAAAAATGAAATGTTCTGATAAAACCTGGCCTTAGCCTGGTGTCTTATTTTCCTCGTTGGTTAACGGTTAGAGTTTTGACTCGGCAAGACGTTAACTTGATGCGGCTGTGCTTTAGGTGACTTTGGTCTTTCGTGGCGCTGGAACGTTTGGTGGAGCTGGAACGAGCTTTACGTGCTGTGGGCCCAGGAAAATGACTCTGCCGCTTTAATTGCTGTTTTGGTGATTACTTTAGGCCTTTTCACCTGAGATGAAAAGCATGCTTGCGCAGGAAATATGTGACTATTAACCCCATCCCGAGTAGGTGCACTTTCAACGTTGCCTAGAGAGACTCAAAAAATGTATTAGTTGCATACAACTTATTGTTTTATTACCAATAACATGGTCCTTAATTCTTTCCTTTGGACTGCTGATAGTCATAAGTCATCCCATATGTGTCTCATAGGGAGATAATTTATACCTAGGACTAAATTCTTGTATCAATGTGTTTACTCCTGTCTTAGCATCCACATATAGACAGAGGTATTCCCTATTAATGTTCCTCAAATTAAAACTAAGTAGCCAATGTGAACTTGACTTTGATACAATCTAAGTTCCTGAAACTTTAGGGCCTCATCCCTTGCTAACCACTTGTTTCCATAATTAATTCTATCCTGTCTGCAGGCCATATCCCTAAGACCTGGGAAACTACCAGAGTTTGTCCCAATCTTCAAAAGTGGGGACAAAAAACACTGTCTCAAACTACAGGCCAATATCCCGTTTCCCAATACTATCCACTGTTATGGAAAAATATTCCCTCCCAATTAAGCCATTATTTTACCCATACAAATTTCCCTAGCCAATCCCTATTTGGCTTTTACCCCGAACACTCCACTGTAACTATTCTGCTAAGAAATTTGAAATGCCTTCTACATAATGCATACCTTATTCACTTATGTAACTGCTTTTGCAACGATGTATCCCCTGTATTTAACCCTATACACACGACACACCCACAAATGAGAGGTGACTCCCAAATTCACCACCCTCTAGCAAACCCATTCTAGATTACACAGCAATTTTTACAATAACCACTGCTTACGGACACGTTTGGAAAAAATAAATGGTTAATTCGTTATAACATACATCACATATTCAGTTAATAGACAAATGATTTTGTATAAGACTTCACACTAATGTCTTGCTTTATATAATCTCTTTGCACAGTGCTGAGCACATGGTCAGCTTTATAATTTTAAAGACACTCTGCATATTCATCTGACTAAAGAAAAAATATTTTCTATAAGATTTGTTTCCGGGCAAAGAGCCATCTTGTTTCTGGGCGTTTCGCCAATTGACCCTGAAAAGATAAGATAAAGGTACACCACAGCTTCTTCCTTAAAAATAATAATTATTGGATTGGAACTTTTGCTTAAAGTTTAAATACATGGAGCTTTATCCAGAGCCCTAAGAACTACATTTTTTATGACCTTTCAAAAATTAACCAACAGGCTTTTATATAGCTGACGTTCATATAACTTCTTAACACACAAATAATGCCACACGCTCATGCTATTTCCCTCCACTCAGTTTTTTTTTAATGCTTTCTGTTTTGAACTTTCATAGTTTCACTGACTTCATTCACTACAAATTTATGCTATCTTGTTGCAATTCTGTCCTTTCTCCAGCTACACAAACCTATTTCTCTCCATTAGTCAACACTCACAAGTCTAACCCTCACTAACTCTTCCTTCATCTCACCTCAGGACTTTTCTGACTATTTTGAGGATATGGCGGGGGAGGGTCAACTTTAGGGGTAGAAGGTGTAGTTTTGTCACTTTCGGGTACTTTCATATAACAGTAACTTTTCTTATCTTTCCCTCCACATTCTATTTCAGTGAAACCTTCCTTTTGAAGCTCAATAGCCACACTCAAAAATTTCTCAGCATTCTCCCACAATCCTCCATCTTTCAACATTCCTTTACATGCCTGGATTCTATCTTTCAACATTTTTGGTTGCAATCTTCCCGTAGAGGGTAAATCCAATACTTTAAACAACAATTTACATTTCTAGGAGACTCTTGTCTTCCAGCGTTCCCCGGGATTCAGTTATTATTTTAGACCATAGACTGGGTTGCAATCTCCCCGAGGACGGGACTCCAGCCAGTTTATATAGATTAGTAGCATGTTTGGTATATTTCTTTCCTTCTCGAGTGCGGACTAAATCTAGTGCTGTCTGTGCCCCTTTGGGTAACACATGTTTTTTCTTAAATAAGTGCAACATCTCTGAATTCTCTGTTCGTCCCACCAATATATCGTGGCCGGTCCTGTGTCACCGTCTCGAGGGAACCACTGTTTGGTTACCGCCCTCAGACGCTGGGTCCCTGACCCCAGACACCCGGTACCGGAGACAGAGTACTATTTCTACGTCTCGAGGGAACCACTTTTCCAGGTTACCGCCCTCAGAGCATCAGTGCCTGTCCTGTTCCCCTTTACTGGGCTGACAGCCTGCACTTCTTGGTGCCTGTCCTGTTCCCCTTTACTGGGCTGACAGCCTGCACTTCTTGGTGCCTGTCCTGTTCCCCTTTACTGGGCTGACAGCCTGCACTCTCATTCAGGGATTTTGCAATTACTGGTCAGAAAATCAATCAGACAACCCGCAGTCTATTTCCCATTAATACCCACTCGGTCTCTTAAGTTCCCAACACTAATGCACTAATACACCTACATATACGAACTCCAGTCAGTCGACAAAAATCCCACTCCACTTCGGGCTCCCACTTGCGGCACTGACTAGCATATATAACATGTAAACATTCGTACAATTTAGCAACTTATAGGTGACCACAAGCAACTGAAGAGTATGATATTTTTAACAGTTCTAAACAGAGAGCGACTCTAAAGATCACACCGTTGTATCACATCAACGTGAGTGAAAGACCTAAACAGATTATACTACCTAGGCAGCAACCCACCGACTTGTCATAGGCAAGATAACACACAAAATGTATGCAAGAGCTTACCTTGACAATGAGGGTGATCAGTCCTCGGTTCGGTGTGTCACGGTCTCTGCAGCAAAATCAGCGACAGGTCAGTCTCTCGTGGTGAGCCGGAGTCACGCTCCCCCCCTCACACGTTGGGCGCCAAATAATGAGGTCGTGAATCTCACTATATCAGGGTCTCTCTCTCTCTTCAGTCACTTGCTCCAAATTCAATCATGCATGCGCTAGCTCACTAAGAAAGACTCTGACACAAGGTTCAGCTTCAATCTCAGTACATGCGTTATCCCGGGGGTAACACAGGAACTGCTCCTTTATTGAGTACACAACATAGTTTATATAGCTCATAGCGGGGAGGGGCATGGGAGGGGTTAAATCATATGTATCTTTATTCCGGGACACGCTGTCTTCCTTGATTGGTTAAGTCATATGTATCTTTATTCCGGGACACGCTGTCTTCCTTGATTGTAGCAATACATTCTCCCGGGCTCATGCAGCCCTCGTGCATAGCTGCGTCATCAGTTCATGGTTTAATCATCTGGTCATGTGTTTACCAGGATATCTGAGACAAAGTTCGGGCGTATAACATAACAAAAGAAGAAATATATATTCACACACATTTCTACCTTCACAACAGTGAGCTGAAGCAGAGAGATCAGGGTTACAGGGAGTTGAAGCAGAGAGATCAGGGTGGGTTAGGGAGCTGAAGCAGAGAGATCAGGGTTACAGGGAGCTGAAGCAGAGAGATCAGGGTTGGTTAGGGAGCTGAAGCAGGGAGGTATGTATGGGTTACAGTGAGCTGAAGCAGAGAGATCAGGGTGGGTTAGGGAGCTGAAGCAGGGAGGTATGTATGGGTTACAGTGAGCTGAAGCAGAGAGATCAGGGTGGGTTAGGGAGCTGAAGCAGGGAGGTATGTATGGGTTACAGTGAGCTGAAGCAGAGAGATCAGGGTGGGTTAGGGAGCTGAAGCAGGGAGGTATGTATGGGTTACAGTGAGCTGAAGCAGAGAGATCAGGGTGGGTTAGGGAGCTGCTAAACACTTCAGTCGCTTTATCTCCTGTTTCAGATTTCTTATGATAGTGATCTGGTTGCTAGGGGAGGTCTCACTATGTCACGTGATCGCAGAGCAGGAAGTGGTTGGTCAGGAAGGGGTAGCTGAGAGGTCAGAGGTCACCACAGAGGCAGCAGACGGAGGGAAACTGGAGGGAGATTCAAAATGGGGTGAAGCGAAAAATAGGGTGAGAGAGGGGGGAAGGGGGACGAGAGATAGATAGAGATGTGTGTGAGGAAAAGGGACACATCTTCTATTAATAAGATACCCGGGACGGGTTCTGTGCATTGGTTGGAAACCTGCTCAGTGCCAGCGTGGTTCGCAACACAATGCACAGCGACATAACACGCGCATAGTAATCACATTCACATCCGTATAACAGTGCAGCCCCGGGCAGTGAAGGGTTAATTCTATATTTGTACTAATTAAAAACCTGAATTGTGTGTGTGTGTGTGTGTGTGTGTCACTGCCTCGTTTGTGGGTGAGAGGGAGGGGAGGCTGGCACTACCTGGTGTGTGAGAGAGAGACTGGCACTGCCTGCTCTGTGTGTGTGAGAGAGAGGCTGGCACTGCCTGCTCTGTGTGTTTGTGTGTGTGTCTAACACCGCCTGCTCTGTGTGTGTGTGAGAGAGACTGTGACTGCCTGCTCTGTGTGTGTGTGTCTAACACTTCCTGCTCTGTGTGTGTGTGTGTGTGTGTGTGTGTGTGTGTGAAGGGGAGGCTGGCACTGCCTGCTCTGTGTGTGTGAAGGGGAGGCTGGCACTGCCTGCTCTGTGTGTGTGTGAAGGGGAGGCTGGCACTGCCTGCTCTGTGTGTGTGTGAAGGGGATGCTGGCACTGCCTGCTCTGTGTGTGAGGGGGAGGCTAACACTGCCTGCTGTGTGTGTGTGTGTGTCTAACACTGCCTGCTGTGTGTGTGAGGGGGAGGCTAACACTGCCTGCTGTGTGTGTGTGTGTGTCTAACACTGCCTGCTGTGTGTGTGAGGGGGAGGCTGGCACTGCCTGCTGTGTGTGTGTGAGAGGGAGGCTGGCACTGCCTGCTCTGTGTGTGAGGGGGAGGCTGGCACTGCCTGCTCTGTGTGTGTGTGTGTGTGTGTCTAACACTGCCTGCTGTGTGTGTGAGGGGGAGGCTGGCACTGCCTGCTGTGTGTGTGCGAGAGGGAGGCTGGCACTGCCTGCTGTGTGTGTGCGAGAGGGAGGCTGGCACTGCCTGCTCTGTGTGTGAGGGGGAGGCTGGCACTGCCTGCTCTGTGTGTGAGGGAAGGCTGGCACTGCCGTGTGTGTGTGTATGTGTCTAACACTGCCTGCTCTGTGTGTGTGAGGGAGGCTGGCACTGCCTGCTCTGTGTGTGTGAGGGAAGGCTGGCACTGCATGCTCTGTGAGGGTAGGCTGGCAATGCATGCTGTGTGTGTGTGAGGGGGAGTCTGGAGCTGTCTGCTCTATGTGTGTGAGAGGGAGGCTGGCACTGCCTGTGCTGTGTGTGTGAGGAGGAGGCTAGCACTGCATGCTCTATGAAGGGAAGGCTGGCACTGTCCACTGTGTGTGTGTGTGTATGAGGGACTGGCACACACTCCTGCTGCCCTCTCTGAACATGTGCTGTGTATGTGCTCTGGTTTAGATGGACACGGGTGACATTGGCACAGGGATGACGCAGGGGGCAGAGCGTGGCAGAGATTGGCTGTCCCTGCACAGGGAGCTGCAGGGCTCATTGGACGCTCAGAGGAGGCAGGCAGTGCTAGTGGAGAAACTGCAGGCAAAGGTAACATGTTTTAGAGAGAGGTGTGTTTGTACAGGTGTATATTTAAGTATGTTTGTATTTATACATATGTATGTATCTATGTGCTTATGTCTTTTTGTTTTTTGTGTGTCATAACTCTATTTCAATCGCACCTCATTTAGTTTGAGATTCAACCAGCTCCAATATGGGGTATGGCACGCTGATCCAGCATTGAAGTCTATGGCAGTTAACGCTGGAGTACGGTGTGATACCCAGCATCAGAGATTGATGAACCTGGCATCTGTGTCTGCCTGTGTTTCAATCACAGTTTATTCTGTGCTTGTGTGTGTGTGCTGCAGTCACACCACATTCTGTAGATGTCTGTGTGTTGCAGCCACACCTTATTCAGTGTGTGTGCTGCAGTCACACCACATTCTGTAGGTGTCTGTGTTGCAGTCACACCTCATTCAGTGTGTGTGTTGCAGTCACACCACATTCTGTAGGTGTCTGTGTGTTGCAGTCACACCTCATTCAGTGTGTGTGTGTTGCAGTCACACCACATTCTGTAGGTGTCTGTTTGTTGCAGTCACACATTTTGTGTCCTCACAGGTTGTGCAGTACAGGAATCGGTGCCAGGAACTACAGCAGAGTCAGGAATGGAACCTGGTACAGACAGAAAGACAGATGGTTAGAGAGACAGACAGATGCAGACAGCTACACAAACGGACAGAAACACAGACACATACACAGATATTCCATATGCACATACTGACAGACATACAGTATACTCACTCACACCCTCACTTTCTCACATACACAGACATATATACCCTCAGAGACATACAGTATACTCACTCTCTCACATACACAGACATATATACCCTCACAGATATACAGTATACTCACTCTTGCACACTCACTTTCTCACATACAGACATACCCTCACAGATATACAGTATACTCACTCTCTCTCCCTCACATTCTCACATACACAGACATATATACCCTCACAGACATACAGTATACTCACTCTTGCTCCCTCACTTTCTCACATACACAGACATATATACCCTCACAGACATACAGTATACTCACTCTCACACCCTCACTTTCTCACATACACAGCCATATATACCCTCACAGACATACAGTATACTCACTCTTGCACACTCACTTTCTCACATACAGATATACCCTCACAGACATACAGTATACTCACTCTCGCACACTCACTTTCTCACATACACAGACATACCCTCACAGACATACAGTATACTCGCTCTCGCACACTGATTTTCTCACATACACAGACATATATATACACTCAGACATACTGTATACTCGCTCTCGCACACTCACTTTCTCACATACACAGACATACAGTATACTCACTCTCACGCCCTCACTTTCTCACATACAGTATACTCACTCTCGCTCCCTCACTTTCTCACATACATACATATATACCCTCACAGACATACAGTATACTCACTCTCACACCTTCACTTTCTCACATACACAGACATATATACCCTCACAGACATACAGTATAGTCACTTTCGCACACTCACTTTCTCACATACACGGACATATATATACTCTCAGACATACAGTATACTCACTCTCGCACACTCACTTTCTCACATACACAGACATATATACTCTCAGACATACAGTACACTCACTTTCTCACATACACACTTTCTCACATACTCAGACATATATACCCTCACAGACATACAGTATAGTCACTCTCGCACACTCACTTTCTCATATACACGGACATATATATACTCTCAGACATACAGTATACTCGCTCTCGCACACTCACTTTCTCACATACACAGACATATATATACTCTCAGACATACAGTATACTCACTCTCACACCCTCACTTTCTCACATACACAGACATATATATACCCTCACAGACATACAGTATACTCACTCTCACACCCTCACTTTCTCACATACACATACAGTATACTCGCTCTCACGCCCTCACTTTCTCACATACACAGACATATATACCCTCACAGACATACACTATACTCACTCTCGCACACTCACTTTCTCACATACACAGACATACCCTCACAGACATACAGTATACTCACTCTCGCACACTCACTTTCTCACATACACAGACATATATACCCTCACAGACATACAGTATACTCGCTCTCACACACTCACTTTCTCACATACACAGACATATATACCCTCACAGACATACAGTATGCTCACTCTCACACCCTCACTTTCTCACATACACAGAAATATATACCCTCACAGACATACAGTATACTCACTCTCGCTCCCTCACTTTCTCACATACAGACATATATACCCTCACAGACATACAGTATACTCACTCTCACACCCTCACTTTCTCACATACACAGACATACAGTATACTCACTCTCACACCCTCACTTTCTCACATACAGACATATATACCCTCACAGACATACAGTATACTCACTCTCACACCCTCACTTTCTCACATACAGACATATATACCCTCACAGACATACAGTATACTCACTCTCACACCCTCACTTTCTCACATACAGACATATATACCCTCACAGACATACAGTATACTCACTCTCACACCCTCACACCCTCACTTTCTCACATACACAGACATATAAATACCCTCACAGACATACAGTATACTCACTCTCGCACACTCACTTTCTCACAGACACAGACATATATACCCTCACAGACATACAGTATACTCACTCTCGCACACTCACTTTCTCACAGACACAGCACCTTTCTCTTTTTTCCGCTGCAGAGCCGCGGAGAGGGTGAGTTGGAGAGATCTCTGCTGAGGTTGGAGGATGAGCAGCAGAGGTGAGTTCAGGAGAGGGGGAGATGTGTCCTCTAAATCTCAGGAACCCCACACAGCACGTGCTGCCCTCATTAGGGGCTCATCAAGGGCTGAACAGCAGCCATATTTACTAGAGCTATAAAAAAAGAACTCAAGATAATGCTAATGAAGGAAAAAAGAAACATATACCCAGGGCAGTGTGAGCAGGAGTAGAGGGTTAACTACTGTGACCCCACTTCCCCAGGTGTGAGGGTCTGGCCACAGTGAATGCTCTGCTCCGGGAGGACCTGGGACGCACACAGGAAACCAATGAGGTGCTGGGGGAAGATCTGCACAAACTGACTGCGGACTGGACTGGAGCAATGCAGGAACTGGAGCGCAAGGAGAGGGACTGGAAGGCAGAGCGAGAGGTGAGGGGGGTGAGTGAGGGAGAAGAGAGGTGATGGGGGAGAGGGGAACAGGGAGGAGAGAAGTGAGGGAGGGGATACACACAAGAGATACATATTATGGAGGGTGAAGGGAGGTGTGGGAGAGAGGTAGGGTGGAAGCGGGTGGCATGTACACAAAATTGACCGCCCAACCCTGCTCTCAGCTCTATACTAGCTGTATACAGGGTGAGCGCTCTCGTCTCCTGCGAGTCTGGACAGAGGTCGTGACCTTTCACCGTCACTTCCTGGAGCTGAAAACCGCCACGGACAGGTGAGGGTGCGGAGTCAGACCAGGGTAGGTGCTGCATGTTGTGAGAGTACAGTCTGGGTAGTTGATTGACAAGCAAAGAAATGAGATATGTACAGGTTATAGTAGCTGTTTGCTGATAGAAGTTTGAGGCAGGATTAATAGTAGATTGCTGGACAGAGATGAGATAGGCTTAGTAGCTTATTATATACACATTAGATCCCTAAGCGATTGCACTCAGGGTACATGAAAGATATTAAGTAATACTCAGTAAGTCCCAGGGTTCAAATATTCCCGGAGAGTATATAATGCCTGTTAGGTGTAACTCATATGTATGTCATCCGAGGAACTAGGATATACTCCAAAAGTATCAATAAAGAACGACGAAAGTGATAAATAGTGATGTTTAAAATCCCCAATGGTGAGGCGGCTATTATGTTCTGGATATATATATATATATATATATATATATATATATATATATATATATATATATATATATATGTAAGTAGCGATACACGTGTGTATTTGCTAATATTCAGAGCGGTTATATATATCACTTGCGTCGTTGTCTAGTATTATTAAAACTTTTTTTTTTTCTTTATTGATACTTTTGGAGTATATCCTAGTTCCTCGGATGACATACATATGAGTTACACCTATGTGGCTTTATATACTCTCCAGGAATATTTGAGCCCTGGGACTTACTGAGTATTACTTAATACTGTATCTTCCATGTACCCTGAGTGCAATCGCTTAGGGATCTAGTGTGAATGCTCTGTTTCACACACTTGGTGCAAAGACGTTATATATATTATCCCTCTGCACCTCTGTATTTTTTGCTCTGACATTGGACTTAGGCTGAGCGGTTGGTCACAGATAGTGGTTAGTAGTTGATTACCAAGCAATGGGGAGAGACAGGACAGGTTTGCTAGCTGATCGTGGTACTGAAGAGTGATGGGATAGGTTTTTCGGGATTGCCGTGCTGAAGAGAGACAGGATAGGTTTGCTAGTTGATTGTTGAACTGAAAAGAGACGGGATAGGTTTGCTAGCTGATTGTTGAACTGAAAGAGAGACGGGATAGGTTTGCTAGCTGATTGTTGAACTGAAAAGAGAGACGGGATAGGTTTGCTAGCTGATTGGTGAACTGAAAAGAGAGGGGATAGGTTTTCTAGCTGATTGGTGAACTGAAAAGAGAGACAGGATAGGTTTGCTAGCTGATTGTTGAACTGAAAAGAGAGGCAGGATAGGTTTGCTAGCTGATTGTTGAACTGAAAAGAGAGACAGGATAGGTTTGCTAGCTGATTGTTGAACTGAAAAGAGAGACAGGATAGGTTTGCTAGCTGATTGTTGAACTGAAAAGAGAGACAGGATAGGTTTGCTAGCTGATTGTTGAACTGAAAGAGAGACGGGATAGGTTTGCTAGCTGATTGTTGAACTGAAAAGAGAGACAGGATAGGTTTGCTAGCTGATTGCTGAACTGAAAAGAGAGGCAGGATAGATTTGCTAGCTGATTGTTGAACTGAAAGAGAGATGGGATAGGTTTGCTAGCTGATTGGTGAACTGAAAGAGAGACGGGATAGGTTTGCTAGCTGATTGTTGAACTGAAAAGAGAGACAGGATAGGTTTGCTAGCTGATTGTTGAACTGAAAGAAAGGCAGGATAGATTTGCTAGCTGATTGTTGAACTGAAAAGAGAGGGGATAGGTTTGCTAGCTGATTGGTGAACTGAAAGAGAGACGGGATAGGTTTGCTAGCTGATTGGTGAACTGAAAGAGGCAGGATAGGTTTGCTAGCTGATTGGTGAACTGAAAGAGGCAGGATAGGTTTGCTAGCTGATTGTTGAACTGAAAAGAGAGACAGGATAGGTTTGCTAGCTGATTGGTGAACTGAAAAGAGAGACGGGATAGGTTTGCTAGCTGATTGGTGAACTGAAAGAGAGACAGGATAGGTTTGCTAGCTGATAGATGAACTGAAAAGAGAGGGGATAGGTTAGCTAGCTGATTGGTGAACTGAAAAGAGAGGGGATAGGTTTGCTAGCTGATTGGTGAACTGCAAAGAGAGACGGGATAGGTTTGCTAGCTGATTGTTGAACTGAGAGACGGGATAGGCTTGCTAGCTGATTGGTGAACTGAAAAGAGAGACAGGATAGGTTTGCTAGCTGATTGGTGAACTGAAAGAGAGACAGGATAGGTTTGCTAGCTGATTGTTGAACTGAAAGAGAGACAGGATAGGTTTGCTAGCTGATTGTTGAACTGAAAGAGAGACGGGATAGGTTTGCTAGCTGATTGGTGAACTGAAAAGAGAGGGGATAGGTTTGCTAGCTGATTGTTGAACTGAAAGAGAGACGGGATAGGTATGCTAGCTGATTGTTGAACTGAAAGAGAGACAGGATAGGTTTGCTAGCTGATTGTTGAACTGAAAAGAGAGGCAGGATAGGTTTGCTAGCTGATTGTTGAACTGAAAAGAGAGACAGGATAGGTTTGCTAGCTGATTGTTGAACTGAAAAGAGAGACAGGATAGGTTTGCTAGCTGATTGCTGAACTGAAAAGAGAGACAGGATAGATTTGCTAGCTGATTGTTGAACTGAAAGAGAGATGGGATAGGTTTGCTAGCTGATTGGTGAACTGAAAGAGAGACGGGATAGGTTTGCTAGCTGATTGTTGAACTGAAAAGAGAGACAGGATAGGTTTGCTAGCTGATTGTTGAACTGAAAGAAAGGCAGGATAGATTTGCTAGCTGATTGTTGAACTGGAAAGAGAGGGGATAGGTTTGCTAGCTGATTGGTGAACTGAAAGAGAGACGGGATAGGTTTGCTAGCTGATTGGTGAACTGAAAGAGAGGCAGGATAGGTTTGCTAGCTGATTGGTGAACTGAAAGAGGCAGGATAGGTTTGCTAGCTGATTGTTGAACTGAAAAGAGAGGCAGGATAGGTTTGCTAGCTGATTGTTGAACTGAAAAGAGAGACAGGATAGGTTTGCTAGCTGATTGGTGAACTGAAAAGAGAGACGGGATAGGTTTGCTAGCTGATTGGTGAACTGAAAGAGAGACAGGATAGGTTTGCTAGCTGATAGATGAACTGAAAAGAGAGGGGATAGGTTAGCTAGCTGATTGGTGAACTGAAAAGAGAGACGGGATAGGTTTGCTAGCTGATTGTTGAACTGAAAAGAGAGACGGGATAGGTTTGCTAGCTGATTGTTGAACTGAAAGAGAGACGGGATAGGTTTGCTAGCTGATTGGTGAACTGAAAAGAGAGACGGGATAGGTTTGCTAGCTGATTGTTGAACTGAAAAGAGAGACGGGATAGGTTTGCTAGCTGATTGGTGAACTGAAAGAGAGACAGGATAGGTTTGCTAGCTGATTGGTGAACTGAAAAGAGAGGGGATAGGTTTGCTAGCTGATTGGTGAACTGCAAAGAGAGACGGGATAGGTTTGCTAGCTGATTGTTGAACTGAAAGAGAGACGGGATAGGTTTGCTAGCTGATTGGTGAACTGAAAGAGAGACAGGATAGGTTTGCTAGCTGATTGTTGAACTGAAAGAGAGACAGGATAGGTTTGCTAGCTGATTGTTGAACTGAAAGAGAGACGGGATAGGTTTGCTAGCTGATTGGTGAACTGAAAAGAGAGGGGATAGGTTTGCTAGCTGATTGTTGAACTGAAAGAGAGACAGGATAGGTTTGCTAGCTGATTGTTGAACTGAAAGAGAGACAGGATAGGTTTGCTAGCTGATTGTTGAACTGAAAGAGAGACAGGATAGGTTTGCTAGCTGATTGTTGAACTGAAAAGAGAGACAGGATAGGTTTGCTAGCTGATTGGTGAACTGAAAGAGAGACAGGATAGGTTTGCTAGCTGATTGGTGAACTGAAAGAGAGACAGGATAGGTTTGCTAGCTGATTGGTGAACTGAAAGAGAGACAGGATAGGTTTGCTAGCTGATTGTTGAACTGAAAAGAGAGACAGGATAGGTTTGCTAGCTGATTGTTGAACTGAAAGAGAGATGGGATAGGTTTGCTAGCTGATTGTTGAACTGAAAGAGAGACGGGATAGGTTTGCTAGCTGATTGGTGAACTGAAAAGAGAGACGGGATAGGTTTGCTAGCTGATTGGTGAACTGAAAAGAGAGACGGGATAGGTTTGCTAGCTGATTGGTGAACTGAAAGAGAGACGGGATAGGTTTGCTAGCTGATTGTTGAACTGAAAAGAGAGACGGGATAGGTTTGCTAGCTGATTGGTGAACTGAAAGAGAGACAGGATAGGTTTGCTAGCTGATTGTTGAACTGAAAAGAGAGACAGGATAGGTTTGCTAGCTGATTGGTGAACTGAAAGAGAGACAGGATAGGTTTGCTAGCTGATTGGTGAACTGAAAGAGAGACAGGATAGGTTTGCTAGCTGATTGGTGAACTGAAAAGAGAGACGGGATAGGTTTGCTAGCTGATTGTTGAACTGAAAAGAGAGACGGGATAGGTTTGCTAGCTGATTGGTGAACTGAAAGAGAGATGGGATAGGTTTGCTAGCTGATTGTTGAACTGAAAGAGAGATGGGATAGGTTTGCTAGCTGATTGTTGAACTGAAAGAGAGACGGGATAGGTTTGCTAGCTGATTGGTGAACTGAAAAGAGAGACGGGATAGGTTTGCTAGCTGATTGTTGAACTGAAAGAGAGATGGGATAGGTTTGCTAGCTGATTGGTGAACTGAAAGAGAGACGGGATAGGTTTGCTAGCTGATTGTTGAACTGAAAAGAAAAACGGGATAGGTTTGCTAGCTGATTGGTGAACTGAAAAGAGAGATGGGATAGGTTTGCTAGCTGATTTTTGAACTGAAAGAGAGATGGGATAGGTTTGCTAGCTGATTTTTGAACTGAAAGAGAGATGGGATAGGTTTGCTAGCTGATTGTTTAACTGAAAGAGAGATGGGATAGGTTTGCTAGCTGATTGTTGAACTGAAAGAGAGACGGGATAGGTTTACTAGCTGATTGTTGAACTGAAAGAGAGACGGGATAGGTTTGCTAGCTGATTGTTGAACTGAAAGAGAGACGGGATAGGTTTGCTAGCTGATTGTTGAACTGAAAAGAGAGACGGGATAGGTTTGCTAGCTGATTGTTGAACTGAAAGAGAGACGGGATAGGTTTGCTAGCTGATTGTTGAACTGAAAGAGAGACGGGATAGGTTTGCTAGCTGATTGTTGAACTGAAAAGAGAGACGGGATAGGTTTGCTAGCTGATTGTTGAACTGAAAATCGAGACAGGATAGGTTTGCTAGCTGATTGGTGAACTGAAAAGAGAGACGGGATAGGTTTGCTAGCTGATTGTTGAACTGAAAAGAGAGACGGGATAGGTTTGCTAGCTGATTGGTGAACTGAAAGAGAGATGGGATAGGTTTGCTAGCTGATTGTTGAACTGAAAGAGAGACGGGATAGGTTTGCTAGCTGATTGTTGAACTGAAAGAGAGACGGGATAGGTTTGCTAGCTGATTGTTGAACTGAAAAGAGAGACGGGATAGGTTTGCTAGCTGATTGTTGAACTGAAAATCGAGACAGGATAGGTTTGCTAGCTGATTGGTGAACTGAAAAGAGAGACGGGATAGGTTTGCTAGCTGATTGTTGAACTGAAAAGAGAGACGGGATAGGTTTGCTAGCTGATTGGTGAACTGAAAGAGAGATGGGATAGGTTTGCTAGCTGATTGTTGAACTGAAAGAGAGATGGGATAGGTTTGCTAGCTGATTGTTGAACTGAAAGAGAGATGGGATAGGTTTGATAGCTGATTGTTGAACTGAAAGAGATGGGATAGGTTTGCTAGCTGATTGTTGAACTGAAAAGAGAGACGGGATAAATTTGCTAGCTGATTGTTGAACTGAAAGAGAGACAGGATAGGTTTGCTAGCTGATTGGTGAACTGAAAGAGAGACGGGATAGGTTTGCTAGCTGATTGTTGAACTGAAAGAGAGAGGGGATAGGTTTGCTAGCTGATTGTTGAACTGAAAGAGAGACGGGATAGGTTTGCTAGCTGATTGGTGATGTTCGTCCCTTCTTTTCCTCTCTAGGGACTTGTCTGTGGTGCGTGCAGATTGGGCGCGATGCTCCCGCCTCCTCCAGACAACCTGCTCCCCGCTCATCTCATGGAGACAACGGCGCCCAGACACTATGACATCACGAGCCCCCGAGCCACCCAATTATCTGTTGGTGACGTGGGAGCCGGGTCCAGCGGGGGGGACTAAGAAGGAAGGAGGGACTCGGAGCGAGCAGGAAACAGAGATTGTGGGGTCAGCTCTTGAGACATCTAGGCAGGAATTGGAGTCGATGAGGTCACTTATTGAGACACTGGAACAGCAGGTGGAAACGATGAGGTCACAACAAGAGACATCGCAACAGGAATTAAGGTCGATGAGGTCACAACTAGAGATGTCTGAACAGGAAATAGAAACGGTTAGAGCACATCTGGAAGTAGCAGAACAGGAAGTACGTTCTATGAGTTCACACCTAAAAGGCTCTATGCTGGAGGCGGAGTCTATCAAGTCACAGCTTGCAATGTCAGAGAAGGAGGCCGAGTCCATGAGGTTACAGCTTGTGATGTCACAGGAGGAGACGGAGTCCATGAAGTCACATCTGGAGATATATGAGAAGGAAATAGCATCTATAAGGTCAGATCTTGGGATATCAGAAAAGGAATTGGAGTATGCGAGGTCACAGTTTGTGATGTCACAGGAGGAAACAGAGTCTATGAGGTCACATCTGGAGACTTATGAGGAGGATGTGGAGTCCATGAGGTCACAGCTTGTGATGTCAGAGAAGGAGGCCGAGTCCATGAGGTCACAGCTTGTGATGTCAGAAAAAGAAGTAGAGTCTATGAAGTCACGCCTGGAGACATGTAAGAAAGAGGCAGAGTCCTTGCGGTCACAGCATGTGATGTCAGAGAAGGAGGCGGAGTCAAAGAGGTCACAGCTTGTGATGTCAGAAAAGGAGGTAGCATCTCTGAGGTCACGTCTGGAGATGTATGAGAAGGAGGCAGAGTCTTGGTTGCATGAGAAGGAGCGAGAGCTTCGAGTCAGTCAGAATGTGTAAGAAGTCACATACACATCCTCCTCACACTTTCCCTCTCTTTGTTTCTCCTTTACACAATGCCTCTCTCCTACCTCCTTCCCACTCTCCTCTCTTATTTCTTTTTCTTTCTGCCTCATTCCCTCTTAGTTTTATCCTTACACTGGTCTCTCTCCACTCCCCTGTCTTTATCGCTTTCTCTCTCCCACTCTCTTGTGCCCCTGGTTGTGTCTCTAACTTAGTCTCTCCCCTCTCTTCAGCCAGCAGTCTCTGGACACACTCGAGAATGAGCGCTCTGCTCTTCTGCAGGATCTGGTGCTGTCTCGGGAAGAGCTGCTGCTCTCTCGCCTGGATGGTGATCTGTCTCGGGAGGAGAGCCGTGGTCTGCAGTGTGCTCTGCACAAGGTAGGCCTGGCAGCAGAGCACCAAGCTTACTGATCCCAAGGGAGGTGTGGCAGGATTAATAGTTGAAAAACAAAGAGATGTTTCAGGAATAATAGTTGATAGCAGAAATGACGTGTGGCAGGATTAATAGCTGATGGCAGTAAAGGTGTGTGACAGAATTAATATCTGATAGCAGGATAGATAGCTAATTGCAGAGGAGTGGTATGGCAGAATTAATAGCCGCTATTTTAAAAGAGAGATGTAGCAGATTAGAGAGGAGAGAGGGTTGGTGGAATTAATATCCAAGACCAGAGGAGAGAGGTGTGGCAGGAGTAGTAGTTGATAGCAGAGAGATGGGAGATGATCCTTGCAATTGTGAGTTCTTTCTTCTCCTCATCAAGGCAGAGAAGACGAATGCTGACCTGGCTGTGACACAGAGCAGACATAAGGCAGAAGTAGAAGATCTTCGAGATGCGGCAGCCAAGATGGGAGACTTGAACCGGGCGCTGTCTTTGGATAAAGTGGAACTGAATCGTCTGTTGTTGCAGGTGAGGAGTCTCTCTGCGCTCTTCCCCATTGTGTGGTTTCTCTGACTGCTTCTTTAACCCTCTGTTACTCTCACTGTTGTACTCTCCCTCTCTCGCGCTCCCATAATGTATCTCACACACTTGCTCTCTCTTCCACTCTCTCGCACTGTGATGCTTTGTGCTCTCCCTCTCTTTCTTTCCCTCCCTGATTCTTTCTCTGTTTCTCATGAGTTGTACTCTCCCTCTCTCTCACTAGGACACTGTGAATTTCTCACACTCACGCTCTCTCAGTCTCTCACCTATTTTCCCCCTCCCTCCCGGATCTGCAGATGGAGAAGGAGTCGGAGCGAGAGACTGCCTCAGTCCGAGAGCAGCTTCAGCGGTGTGAGAAAGAGCGTTCAGAGCAGAGTGCGGAGATTGCCAGAACAACGCTCTGTGTGCAGGAGGACAGGAAGACTAGAGACCACCTGGAAACCGAGCTGAGAGATATCCGGGGAGAGAGAGACAGGCTGCAGGAGGAGTTGAGACAGGTGATGGGATTTAGAGTACGCAGGACACAGTGTGTGTAGCGTGAGCTGATAAACCTCTGCACTGTAAGAGGGTGTCCAGCCCTGCATGTTATTACATGGCCCTGCAGGCCGCTCTGTGCATGCATACAGGGCTGAGACATGCAGACTCTGACCGGGTGCGGCCATCTTGGATTGTGCTGTAATCAGTATCAAAGTGTGCACCAGGGAAGGGAGGATTCCTAATGTGCAGGGATCTGGGTTAGAAGTTTTTTATGCTGGTGGACATATTTTACAGTCTCCGCAGGTCTTATTCTGCATCAGTTTTTGTTCTAGGCTATATATCGTGGGCATGTGGTGCGGATTATGGAAAACAAAGTGTTATCAATAGCGCTTAAGTACTAAGTGCAATTTTTAATGAATTGTGTTCAATAAGTGACTTATTAGTGAATGGGTTAAACCACTAATTAGCATAAAAGTGAACTACGAGTGTTGTAAAAAGAACACACCTGCAGGTGTGTATAGCAAACCTGTATATAAAGATATATGTTGATTGCAGCTCAGCCCTGGTGTGGATTGCTTTTTCCAATCCCACATGTGCACGTTTCCAGGTCATGGGGAGCGCAGGTTAATATAGAAATATAGAAGAAAATACAATGTGTCTGTAATATGGTGAGTCAGTAAATCCCACAGGGGATATACTCGCATATTCCCCAGTCTTTTAAGCATGTCCCACTTCAGTGGCAGTGATGTACGGGGATAGACTGGTTCATCTTGTGTATGAAGAACCTTTATAAAATAAAGGTAGGGGAGCCAGTATAGCAGACTGTCATCAGTGTTATCAATATAAACAAGTGACAAGCGAACACTCACATGGGGTCAATTCTTTAAAAGCATTTAGCCACACAGGGGAGCAGGATCGGCCTGCTTTTAAAGAATTGACCCCATGTGAGTGTTCGCTTGTCACTTGTTTATATTGATAACACTGATGACAGTCTGCTATACTGGCTCCGCTACCTTTATTTTATAAAGGTTCTTCATACACAAGATGAACCAGTCTATCCCCGTACATCACTGCCACTGAAGTGGGACATGCTTAAAAGACTGGGGAATATGTGAGTATATCCCCTGTGGGATTTACTGACTCACCACATTACAGACACATTGTATTTTCTTCTATATTTCTATATTAACCTGCGCTCCCCATGACCTGGAAACCTGCACATGTGGTGAGGATGGAGGGAGCTAGGGACGGGGATATTTGTATACTGCGGCTGAGGCTGGCAGGGCTGAGTGCAGGCTCCCTCTTTCTCTTCTCCCTCCCTCGCTTGCTCGCTCTCTTCTTTGGTCTCTTTCCTCGCTGTCACTCTCTCCCTCCTCACTCTCCTATTCCCTCTTGCTCCCTCCCTCGCTCACTCCATCTCTTGCTTGCTCTTCCTCCCTCTTGTTTTCTCTCTCCCTCCATTTGTCTCTCTGTCTCTCAGGAGAGGGAGCGCCTGGAGGAGGAGCAGGGAAGGCGGTCTCAGGATGTGGGGCCCCTCACCAGAGAGCTGTCTACTCTGCATGTGCAGCTCAGCGTGACCGAGAGAGAGCGCCAGGAACTGAGGGAGCAGCTGAGAGACACCCGGTAAGGGGCGGACAGTCTGTGTAACCACATGAGTCTTCTGTCTTTTTCTTCTTTATCTGTCTTTCCATCTCTGTCTCTTTTACGCTCTCTCTCTACCTCTGACTCTCTCACTGCCGCTTTCTCTATTTCTCTGTCTCTTGCTTGTATGCCTGTCTCACATCAATTTTTCTCACTCCGCCACTCTCTCAGGTCAAGGAAGCAGTCTCTTGAGAGTGCTCTATTTACAGTCCAAGAGAGAGCGTCACAGCTGGAGATCACCTCCAGTCAGCGAGAGGTGGAAGTTAAGACAGTCACACAGTCCAAAGAGACCATCCAAGGTAAGAGACGGACAGCCACACACGCGCTCTGTGGGTGAGAGAGCGAGGAAGAGACAGCTTGCTTACACCCACTGTGTACTATGTATTTTTGTCAGATGAGGTTTCCCTTCTGCATGCTGAGAGAGAGAGATCGGAGGAGAGACTGCTCGCTCTGTCCCAGAGACTGTCTGATATGGAGCGAGAGTACCAGACAGAGAGAGCGCAACGAGAAGCACTGGAAGAAAAGGTGAGCGAGAGACTGGTGTAGTAGGAGGGAGTGAGAGAGAGACTGAGAGCAAAGTGGAAGAGTGAGGGGTCACACGCAGGAGAGCGGTTATTGGAGCGATGCTCTGCAGAGTTCTTTAAGGGCTGTTTCTTTTCCGAAGGAATTAGAGAATCTGCAAGACATTCTGGAGAAGGAGCGACAGCTGCATCAGACCTCCGAGGGCCAAGCACAGAGAGCGCTTGAAGTTCAGCGGTCTCTTCAGGAGAAAGTCAAGAGAGAGCGAGAGATGTCTGAGCAGCTTCAGAGCAACCTAGAGGGAGTGACTGTCTCTTTGAGAGAGCTCGAGAGAGAGGTGTCAGATCTCCAAGCCAGCCTGCGAAAGAACCAGAATGAGAAAGAGACTGCTCTGGACACTGTAGAGTGTCAGATTCTAATGGTGAAAGAGCGAGACCATGAAATTAACGTTTTAAAAGAGGCCATAAGAGAGTGCCTTGAAGAAAAGGAGACGGCTCTTAATGCTTTGGAGAACCAAGCTCTGGCTTTACAAGAGCGAGACAGGCAAATTACAGAGCTGAGAAAGACTGTTGAAGAGTGCAACGAAGAAAAAGAGACTGCTTTAACTGCGCAAGCGTGTCTGAGCATTACTGTGCAAGAAAGAGAGCGTGAAATCAGGGCTGTGAAAGAGAGTATGAGGCAGAGCCAGCAAGAAAAAGAGACCGCTGTCACTGCCTTAGAGCATCACATCCAGACTGCTAAAGAGACAAATTTGCAGCTTGCAGCCCTTAGAGAGTGTATCAGAGAGTGCGGAGAAAAGAAGGAGACGGCTCAGAAAAACTTAGCGCGCTGCGTTCTGACTGTAAAAGAGAGAGAGGGTGAAATTGATGCTTTGAAAGAGAGAGTTCAAGAGTGTCAACAAGAAAAAGAGACAGCTATGGAAGGCCTTTCTCTTTCAGCTAGAGAGGCAGAGATGGAACTTTTAGCTCTACAAAAGTGTGTGAGAGAGTGCCAGGTTGAACGAAAGACTGCAATGGGTGCTCTGGAACAAACTGTAAAAGAAAGAGACAGTGAAATTGTGAGATTGAGAGAGAGTATACGAGAGCGACAGGATGAGAGAGAGCGCACACTGGAGGAGTTACAGCATCAAACTCTGACTTTCAAAGAAAGAGACAGTCTGATTGAGGCTTTAAGAGAGAGCTTGACACAGTGTCAGCTAGAGAAAGAGAGCGCTCTTGAATCTTTAGAGGGCCAGATTCTGGCATTAAAGGAAAGAGACAGAGAGTTTGGCATTTTGACAGAGACTGCACAAAAAAGAGAGACTGCTCTGCGCTCTTTAGACAGCCTGCGGATGACCCTAGAAGAAAGAGACCGTGAAGTACTGTCTCTAAAAGAGAAGTTACAAGTGTGTTGGGAAGAGAGACAGACTGCCCTGAAAACTGCAGAGCATCTGACTTTAACACACAGAGAGAGCGATCGGGAAATTATGTCTTTGAAGGAGGGACTTCGAGAGTGCCGGGAGGAAAAAGAGACATCCCTGAGTTTATTAGATTCCCAGATTCTGAATGTGAAAGAGAGAGATATTGAGATTGGAGTGCTGAAAGAGACCGTTTGGGCCTTGCAGAAAGAGAAAGAGACCGCTCTTGATGCCGTGGAGTGTCAGAACAAGGCTTTAAAAGAGAGAGATGCAACTCTTGCAGCCTTACAGGAGAGTGTCCGAGAGTGCCAGAGGGAAAAAGTGAGTGCATTGGAGCAGAAGGCTTTGACTGAAGACGAGAGAGAGCGAGACACCAGAGCCTTGCAAGAGACCATAGAAAGATGCCAAAGGGAAAGAGAGGTCGCAAAGACCACTTTAGACCGCTGGGAGTCTCAGAGAGAGACAGCTGAGAGACAGAGAGAGATAAAAGAGAAAGCTTTGAGGGAGAGGGTTGCAGAACTTTCCCAGACTCTGAGAGAGAAAGAGAGAGAGGCCGAGGACGTGAAGAGGCAGTCTGAGAGAGAGGACAGAGCTCTGAAAGAGAGTGTAAAAGAACTTTCCCAGGCTCTAATAGAGAGAGTGCAAGAGGCAGAGGATGACAAGAGAGAATCTGAGAGAGAGAATAGAGCTCTGAGGATGAGAGTAACAGATCTCTCTCAGGCTCTAAAAGAGAGAGAGACAGTTGAGGAGGATGCTAAAGCTCTGAAAGAGAGGTTAAAAGAACTTTCTCAGGCTCTGATAGAGAAGGAGGGGGAGGCAGAAAAGAGAAGGCAGTCTGAGAAAGAGAACAAAGTTCTGAAAACGAGCATAACAGAACTTTCCCAGGCTCTGACAGAGAAGGGAATTCAAGAAGAGAAGAGAATGGGGGAGGTGAAAGCGCAGAAGACAGAGATATCAGAGCTTGGGCAAGCTCTGATAGAGAAGGAGAGAGAGACGGAGGAAGAGAAGAGACAGAGTGAGAAAGAGAAGGAAACTCTGAGACAGAGGTTGACAGAACTTTCCCAGGCTCTGATACAGAAGGGGATTCAAGAAGAAGAGAGAGAGGGGGTGGTGAAAGCTCTGAAAGGGAGGCTAGAAATGATTGGCCAGGCTCTGACAGAGAAAGAGAGGGAGGCAGAAGAAGAGGAGAGAGGGAGGAAAGCTCTAAAGAAAAGGATAATAGAACTTTCCGAGGCTCTGATTGGGGATCTGTCTGAGGGGCAGGGAGAGGGCAACGCCCTAATAGAGAGAGTGGAGGTACTTGGAAAAGCTTTGAGAGAGAAGGAGAAACAGAGTGAGGAAGAGGAGAGAGAGAGGAAAGCTCTGAGGAGGAGAGTAACAGAGCTTTCTCAGGCTCTGGTAGAGAGGGAGAGAGAAAAAGAGGAGACAGAAGGGGAGATGAATGCTCTGAAAAGAGAGATTGGAGAACTCGGACAAGCTCTGGTAGAGAAGGAGCGAGAGATCGAGGCGGAGGAGAGACAGAGTGAGGAAGAGAAGTCAGCTCTTAGACAGAGGGTAACAGAGCTTTCTCAGGCTCTGAAAGAGAAAGAAGCAGATGAAGGAGTGAAAGGGAAAGAAAATGAATCTCTAAGGAGGAGGGTAACAGAACTTTCCCAGGCTCTGACAGAGAAGGAGAGAGAGGTGGAGCAAGAGGGGGGAGAGAGAGAAGCTCTGAGGAGGAAAGTAGTAGAACTTTCTGAGGTTCTCACCAGCAGTGAGATGGCTGAGATACAGAAAGAGGGAGAGAGGAAAGCTCTGAAGGACAAGGTTGGCGAACTCTCCAAGGCCATAAGAGACCAGGAGAGAGAGACTGAGAAGCAGAAGAGGCAGTCTGAGAGAGAGATCCAAGCTCTGACAGAGAGGGTAACAGAACTTTCCCAGGCAATAACAGAGAAGGAGAACGAGACAGAGGAGAGGACACAGTCTGAGAGAGAGAACAAAGCTCTGAGGCAGAGGATTACAGAATCGTCACAGGCTCTGGGGAAAATGGAGAGAGGCATGATGGAGAAAGAGGGAGAGATGAAAGCCCTGAGAGAGAAGATTGGAGAACTTGGACAAGCTCTGATAGTTAGTGAAGAAGAGAAGGGAGCTGTGAGACACAGAACAATACAACTTTCCCAGGCTCTGAAAGAGAGAGAAGCAGATGAAGAATTGAGAGGACGAGAAAATGAAGCTCTAAAGAGGAGGGTAACAGAGCTTTCTCAGGCTCTGAGAGAGGAGGAGAGAGAAAAAGAGGAGACAGAAGGGGAGATGAATGCTCTGAAAAGAGAGATTGGAGAACTCGGACAAGCTCTGGTAGAGAAGGAGCGAGAGATCGAGGCGGAGGAGAGACAGAGTGAGGAAGAGAAGTCAGCTCTTAGACAGAGGGTAACAGAGCTTTCTCAGGCTCTGAAAGAGAAAGAAGCAGATGAAGTGAAAGGGAGAGAAAATGAATCTCTAAGGAGGAGGGTAACAGAACTTTCCCAGGCTCTGACAGAGAAGGAGAGAGAGGTGGAGCAAGAGGGGGGAGAGAGAGAAGCTCTGAGGAGGAAAGTAGTAGAACTTTCTGAGGTTCTCACCAACAGTGAGATGGCTGAGATACAGAAAGAGGGAGAGAGGAAAGCTCTGAAGGACAAGGTTGGAGAACTCTCCAAGGCCATAAGAGACCAGGAGAGAGAGACTGAGGAGCAGAAGAGGCAGTCTGAGAGGCAGATCCAAGTTCTGAAAGATAGGGTAACAGAACTTTCCCAGGCAATAACAGAGGAAAACGAGAGAGGGAGAGAAACTCAGGCTCTAAATATGAGGGTGGCAGAACTTTCACAGGCTCTAAAAGGGAAGGAGGCCAAAGTGGAGAAGAAAGAGGGAGAGGTGAAAACTCTGAAGAGAGAGAGGGCAGAACTCGGACAAGCTCTGATAGAGAAGGAGAAAGAGACTGAAGAAGCAAAGAGGCATAGTGAGAGAGAAAATAAAGCTCTGAGACAGAGGGTAACAGAACTTCAGCAGTCTCGGATAGAGGAGAGGAGGGAGACAGAAGGGGAGACAAAAGCTCTGAAGATGGAGATTAGGGAACTTGGACAAGCTCTGATAGAGAAGGAGCGAAGGATAAAGGAGGGGGAGGGACAGAGTGAGAAAGAGAGGGAGATTTTGAGACTGACGGTATCAGGCCACTCTCAGGCTCTGAAAAAGAGAGAATCAGACGAGGGAGGGAGAGAAAATGATGCTCTAAAAAGAAAGGTTACAGAACTTTCTCAGGCTCTGACTGAGAGAGAGACAGGGGAGAGAAGACAGCAAGAGGAGGGAGAGAACAAAGCTCTGAGGCAGAGGATTACAGAACTTTCACAGGCTCTGGTGGAAAGGGAGAGAGCGATGATGGAGAAAGAGGGAGAGATTAAAGCCCTGAGACAGAAGATTGGAGAACTTGGGCAAGCTCTGATGGAGGTGAAAGAAGAGGGAGAAGCTCAGAGGAGGAGAATAGCAGGATTTTCCCATGCTGTGACGGGACGAAATCTGGAGGTTGGGATTAGAGCCCCGAGTGAGAGAGCACAGCAGGTGGAGGCTCTGCTCGGAGATACAGAGGGCAAGCTGGAAAGGGGGGAGCGAGAGACGGGAGAGGAGGATGGAGGGGACCATGAGGAAAGAGAGATGGGTCTTCATCAGGAGGGGAAAGGCAGGAACGGAGGATTGGTCAGGGAGGGTGAAGTCGAATATGGGGAGAATGTGAGGCAAGATCAGGAGGAGGCACACCGAGAAAGGGAGGCAGGACTGGAACAGTTGCATGAAAAGGTGGAGGCTCTACATCGTGAGAAGGCGGAGGCCGAGTGGAGGGAAGGGGCCCTAAGACGGAGGCTGGAACAAGCAGAGGCCGTGCTGAGGAGCACAGAGGCCGAAGAGATTTCCTGGAGGGAAAGAGCCCAAGACCTTGAGGCCGAGCTGAGGAGAGGAGGGGTGAGAGGGAGCGCACGGGGGGAGTCACACACAGGGAGCACATGGGGAGTCACACACAGGGAGCACATGGGGAGTCACACACAGGGAGCACACGGGGAGTCACACACAGGGAGCACACGGAGTCACACACAGGGAGCACACGGGGAGTCACACACACAGGGAGCACACGGGGAGTCACACACACAGGGAGCACACGGGGAGTCACACACACACGGAGCACACAGGGAGTCACACACGGAGCACATGGGGAGTCACGCACACAGGGAGCACACGGGGAGTCACACACACAGGGAGCACACGGGGAGTCACACACAGGGAGCACACGGGGAGTCACACACACAGGGAGCACACGGGGAGTCACACACAGGGAGCACATGGGGAGTCACACACACAGGGAGCACACGGGGAGTCACACACAGGGAGCACACGGGGAGTCACACACACGGAGCACACAGGGAGTCACACACGGAGCACACGGGGAGTCACACACGGAGCACACGGGGAGTCACACACACAGGGAGCACACGGGGAGTCACACACACGGAGCACATGGGGAGTCACACACACAGGGAGCACACGGGGAGTCACACACAGGGAGCACATGGGGAGTCACACACACAGGGAGCACACGGGGAGTCACACACAGGGAGCACATGGGGAGTCACGCACACGGGGAGTCACACACAGGGAGCACATGGGGAGTCACACACACAGGGAGCACACGGGGAGTCACACACACGGAGCACATGGGGAGTCACACACACAGGGAGCACACGGGGAGTCACACACAGGGAGCACATGGGGAGTCACACACACAGGGAGCACACGGGGAGTCACACACAGGGAGCACACGGGGAGTCACACACACGGAGCACACAGGGAGTCGCACACGGGGAGTCACACACGGAGCACACGGGGAGTCACACACACAGGGAGCACATGGGGAGTCACACACACGGAGCACATGGGGAGTCACACACACAGGGAGCACACGGGGAGTCACACACAGGGAGCACACGGGGAGTCACACACACAGGGAGCACACGGGGAGTCACACACACGGAGCACACAGGGAGTCACACACGGAGCACACGGGGAGTCACACACAGGGAGCACACGGGGAGTCACACACAGGGAGCACACGGGGAGTCACACACAGGGAGCACACGGGGAGTCACACACAGGGAGCACACGGGGAGTCACACACAGGGAGCACATGGAGAGTCACACACACAGGGAGCACACGGGGAGTCACACACGGAGCACACGGGGAGTCACACACGGAGCACACGGGAAGTCTCACACGGAGCACACGGGGAGTCACACACGGAGCACACGGGGAGTCACACACGGAGCACACGGGGAGTCACACACACAGGGAGCACACGGGGAGTCACACACACAGGGAGCACATGGGGAGTCACACACACAGGGAGCACACGGGGAGTCACACACGGAGCACACGGGAAGTCTCACACGGAGCACACGGGGAGTCACACACAGGGAGCACACGGGGAGTCTCACAGAGGGAGCCCACGGGGAGGCACACATACAGCAGGGAGCCTACGGGGAGGCACACATACAGCAGGGAGACACACACAGCAGGGAGCCCACGGGGAGGCACACACAGCAGGGAGCCCACGGGGAGGCACACACACTGCAGGGAGCCCACGGGGAGGCACACACCCAGCAGGGAGCCCACGGGGAGGCACACACCCTGCAGGGAGCCCACGGGGAGGTACACACCCAGCAGGGAGCCCACGGGGAGGCACATACACTGCAGGGAGTCCACGAAGAGGCACACATACAGCAGCGAGCCCACGGGGAGGCACACACACTGCAGGGAGCCCACGGAGAGGCACATACACTGCAGGGAGTCCACGGAGAGGCACACATACAGCAGCGAGCCCACGGGGAGGCACACACACTGCAGGGAGCCCACGGGGAGGCACACACACTGCAGGGAGCCCACGGGGAGGCACACATACAGCAGCGAGCCCACGGGGAGGCACACACACTGCAGGGAGCCCACGGGGAGGCACACATACTGCAGGGAGCCCACCGGAAGGCACACACACAGCAGGGAGCCCACGGGGAGGCACACATACTGCAGGGAGCCCACGGGGAGGCACACATACTGCAGGGAGCCCACGGGGAGGCACACACACTGCAGGGAGCCCACGGGGAGGCACACACCCAGCAGGGAGCCCACAGGGAGGCACACATACAGCAGCGAGTCCACGGGGAGGCACACATACAGCAGCTAGCCCACGGGGAGGCACACACACTGCAGGGAGCCCACGGGGAGGCACACATACTGCAGGGAGCCCACGGGGAGGCACACATACAGCAGGGAGCCCACGGGGAGGCACACACACTGCAGGGAGCCCACGGGGAGGCACACATACAGCAGGGAGCCCACGGGGAGGCACACACCCAGCAGGGAGCCCACGGGGAGGCACATACACTGCAGGGAGCCCACGGGGAGGCACACACACTGCAGGGAGCCCACGGGGAGACACATACAGCAGGGAGCCCTTGGGGAGGCACACATACAGCAGGGAGACACACACTGCAGGGAGCCCACGGGGAGGCACACATACAGCAGGGAGACACACTGCAGGGAGCCCACGGGGAGGCACACATACAGCAGGGAGCCCACGGGGAGGCACACATACAGCAGGGAGACACACACTGCAGGGAGCCCACGGGGAGGCACACACACTGCAGGGAGCCCACGGGGAGGCACACACTGCAGGGAGCCCACGGGGAAGCACATACAGCAGCGAGCCCACGGGGAGGCACACACACTGCATGGAGCCCACGGGGAGGCACACACTGCAGGGAGCCCACGGGGAGGCACACACACTGCAGGGAGCCCACGGGGAGGCACACACACTGCAGGGAGCCCACGGGGAGGCACACACACTGCAGGGAGCCCACGGGGAGGCACACACACTGCAGGGAGCCCACGGGGAGGCACACACACTGCAGGGAGCCCACGGGGAGGCACACACACTGCAGGGAGCCCACGGGGAGGCACACACACACAGCAGGGAGCCCACGGGGAGGCACACATACAGCAGGGAGACACATACAGCAGGGAGCCCACGGGGAGGCACACACACACTGCAGGGAGCCCACGGGGAGGCACACACACTGCAGGGAGTCCACGGGGAGGCACACATACAGCAGCGAGCCCACGGGGAGGCACACACACTGCAGGGAGCCCACGGGGAGGCACACATACTGCAGGGAGCCCACCGGGAGGCACACACACAGCAGGGAGCCCACGGGGAGGCACACATACTGCAGGGAGCCCACGGGGAGGCACACACACTGCAGGGAGCCCACAGGGAGGCACACACCCAGCAGGGAGCCCACAGGGAGGCACACATACAGCAGCGAGTCCACGGGGAGGCACACATACAGCAGCTAGCCCACGGGGAGGCACACACACTGCAGGGAGCCCACGGGGAGGCACACACACTGCAGGGAGCCCACGGGGAGGCACACATACTGCAGGGAGTCCACGGGGAGGCACACACCCAGCAGGGAGCCCACGGGGAGGCACCCACACTGCAGGGAGCCCACGGGGAGGCACACACACTGCAGGGAGCCCACGGGGAGGCACACACACTGCAGGGAGCCCACGGGGAGGCACACACCCAGCAGGGAGCCCACGGGGAGGCACACACACTGCAGGGAGTCCACGGGGAGGCACACATACAGCAGCGAGCCCACGGGGAGGCACACACACTGCAGGGAGCCCACAGCGAGGCACACACACTGCAGGGAGCCCACGGGGAGGCACACATACAGCAGCGAGCCCACGGGGAGGCACACACACTGCAGCGAGCCCACGGCGAGGCACACACACTGCAGGGAGCCCACGGGGAGGCACACACACTGCATGGAGCCCACGGGGAGGCACACACTGCAGGGAGCCCACGGGGAGGCACACACACAGCAGGGAGCCCACGGGGAGGCACACACCCAGCAGGGAGCTCACGGGGAGGCACACACACTGCAGGGAGCCCACGGGGAAGCACACACACAGCAGCGAGCCCACGGGGAGGCACACATACTGCAGGGAGCCCACGGGGAGGCACACACCCAGCAGGGAGCCCACGGGGAGGCACATACACTGCAGGGAGCCCACGGGGAGGCACACATACAGCAGCGAGCCCACGGGGAGGCACACACACTGCAGGGAGCCCACGGGGAGGCACACACACAGCAGGGAGCCCACGGCGAGGCACACATACAGCAGCGAGCCCACGGGGAGGCACACATACAGCAGGGAGCCCACGGGGAGGCACACACCCAGCAGGGAGCCCACGGGGAGGCACATACACTGCAGGGAGCCCACGGGGAGGCACACACACTGCAGGGAGCCCACGGGGAGACACATACAGCAGGGAGCCCTTGGGGAGGCACACATACAGCAGGGAGACACACACTGCAGGGAGCCCACGGGGAGGCACACATACAGCAGGGAGACACACACTGCAGGGAGCCCACGGGGAGGCACACATACAGCAGGGAGCCCACGGGGAGGCACACATACAGCAGGGAGACACACACTGCAGGGAGCCCACGGGGAGGCACACACACTGCAGGGAGCCCACGGGGAGGCACACACTGCAGGGAGCCCACGGGGAAGCACATACAGCAGCGAGCCCACGGGGAGGCACACACACTGCATGGAGCCCACGGGGAGGCACACACTGCAGGGAGCCCACGGGGAGGCACACATACAGAAGGGAGCCCACGGGGAGGCACACACACTGCAGGGAGCCCACGGGGAGGCACACACACTGCAGGGAGCCCACGGGGAGGCACACACACTGCAGGGAGCCCACGGGGAGGCACACACACACAGCAGGGAGCCCACGGGGAGGCACACATACAGCAGGGAGACACATACAGCAGGGAGCCCACGGGGAGGCACACACACACTGCAGGGAGCCCACGGGGAGGCACACACACTGCAGGGAGTCCACGGGGAGGCACACATACAGCAGCGAGCCCACGGGGAGGCACACATACAGCAGGGAGCCCACGGGGAGGCACACACACACTGCAGGGAGCCCACGGGGAGGCACACACACTGCAGGGAGTCCACGGGGAGGCACACATACAGCAGCGAGCCCACGGGGAGGCACACATACAGCAGGGAGCCCACGGGGAGGCACACATACAGCAGGGAGACACATACAGCAGGGAGCCCACGGGGAGGCACACACACACTGCAGGGAGCCCACTGGGAGGCACACACTGCAGGGAGCCCACGGGGAGGCACACATACAGCAGGGAGCCCACGGGGAGGCACACATACAGCAGGGAGCCCACGGGGAGGCACACATACACTGCAGGGAGCTCACGGGGAGGCACACACACTGCAGGGAGTCCACAGGTAGACACATACAGCAGCGAGCCCACGGGGAGGCACACACACTGCAGGGAGCCCACGGGGAGGCACACATACTGCAGGGAGCCCACCGGGAGGCACACACACAGCAGGGAGCCCACGGGGAGGCACACATACTGCAGGGAGCCCACGGGGAGGCACACACACTGCAGGGAGCCCACAGGGAGGCACACACCCAGCAGGGAGCCCACAGGGAGGCACACATACAGCAGCGAGTCCACGGGGAGGCACACATACAGCAGCTAGCCCACGGGGAGGCACACACACTGCAGGGAGCCCACGGGGAGGCACACATACTGCAGGGAGTCCACGGGGAGGCACACACCCAGCAGGGAGCCCACGGGGAGGCACCCACACTGCAGGGAGCCCACGGGGAGGCACACACACTGCAGGGAGCCCACGGGGAGGCACACACCCAGCAGGGAGCCCACGGGGAGGCACACACACTGCAGGGAGTCCACGGGGAGGCACACATACAGCAGCGAGCCCACGGGGAGGCAGACACACTGCAGGGAGCCCACGGGGAGGCACACACACTGCAGGGAGCCCACGGCGAGGCACACATACAGCAGCGAGCCCACGGGGAGGCACACACACTGCAGCGAGCCCACGGCGAGGCACACACACTGCAGGGAGCCCACGGGGAGGCACACACACTGCATGGAGCCCACGGGGAGGCACACACTGCAGGGAGCCCACGGGGAGGCACACACACAGCAGGGAGCCCATGGGGAGGCACACCCAGCAGGGAGCTCACGGGGAGGCACACACACTGCAGGGAGCCCACGGGGAAGCACACACACAGCAGCGAGCCCACGGGGAGGCACACATACTGCAGGGAGCCCACGGGGAGGCACACACCCAGCAGGGAGCCCACGGGGAGGCACATACACTGCAGGGAGCCCACGGGGAGGCACACATACAGCAGCGAGCCCACGGGGAGGCACACACACTGCAGGGAGCCCACGGGGAGGCACACACACAGCAGGGAGCCCACGGCGAGGCACACATACAGCAGCGAGCCCACGGGGAGGCACACATACAGCAGGGAGCCCACGGGGAGGCACACACCCAGCAGGGAGCCCACGGTGAGGCACATACACTGCAGGGAGCCCACGGGGAGGCACACACACTGCAGGGAGCCCACGGGGAGACACATACAGCAGGGAGCCCTTGGGGAGGCACACATACAGCAGGGAGACACACACTGCAGGGAGCCCACGGGGAGGCACACATACAGCAGGGAGACACACACTGCAGGGAGCCCACGGGGAGGCACACACACTGCAGGGAGCCCACGGGGAGGCACACACTGCAGGGAGCCCACGGGGAAGCACATACAGCAGCGAGCCCACGGGGAGGCACACACACTGCATGGAGCCCACGGGGAGGCACACACTGCAGGGAGCCCACGGGGAGGCACACATACAGAAGGGAGCCCACGGGGAGGCACACACACTGCAGGGAGCCCACGGGGAGGCACACACACTGCAGGGAGCCCACGGGGAGGCACACACACTGCAGGGAGCCCACGGGGAGGCACACACACACAGCAGGGAGCCCACGGGGAGGCACACATACAGCAGGGAGACACATACAGCAGGGAGCCCACGGGGAGGCACACACACACTGCAGGGAGCCCACGGGGAGGCACACACACTGCAGGGAGTCCACGGGGAGGCACACATACAGCAGCGAGCCCACGGGGAGGCACACATACAGCAGGGAGCCCACGGGGAGGCACACATACAGCAGGGAGACACATACAGCAGGGAGCCCACGGGGAGGCACACACACACTGCAGGGAGCCCACGGGGAGGCACACACTGCAGGGAGCCCACGGGGAGGCACACATACAGCAGGGAGCCCACGGGGAGGCACACATACAGCAGGGAGCCCACGGGGAGGCACACATACACTGCAGGGAGCTCACGGGGAGGCACACACACTGCAGGGAGTCCACAGGTAGACACATACAGCAGGGAGCCCACGGGGAGGCACACACACTGCAGGGAGCCCACGGGGAGGCACACATACAGCAACGAGCCCACGGTGAGGCACACATACAGCAGCGAGCCCACGGGGAGGCACACACACAGCAGGGAGCCCACGGGGAGGCACACACACTGCAGGGAGGCCACGGTGAAACACACACTGCAGGGAGCCCACAGGGAGGCACACATACAGCAGGGAGACACATACAGCAGGGAGCCCACGGGGAGGCACACACACTGCAGGGAGCCCACGGGGAGGCACACACTGCAGGGAGCCCACGGGGAGGCACATACCCAGCAGGGAGCCCACGGGGAGGCACACACACTGCAGGGAGCCCACGGGGAGGCACACACACTGCAGGGAGCCCATGGGGAGGCACACACTGCAGGGAGCCCACGGGGAGGCGCACACCCAGCAGGGAGCCCACGGGGAGGCACACACCCAGCAGGGAGCCCACGGGGAGGCACACAAACAGCAGGGAGCCCACGGGGAGGCACACACCTAGCAGGGAGCCCACGGGGAGGCACACACCCAGCAGGGAGCCCACGGGGAGGCACACACACTGCAGGGAGCCCACGGGGAGGCACACATACAGCAGCGAGCCCACGGGGAGGCGCACACACAGCAGCGAGCCCACGGGGAGGCACACACACAGCAGCGAGCCCACGGGGAGGCACACACACAGCAGCGAGCCCACGGGGAGGCAGACACACTGCAGGGAGCCCACGGGGAGGCACACACACTGCAGGGAGCCCACGGGGAGGCGCACATACAGCAGCGAGCCCACGGGGAGGCACACACACTGCAGGGAGCCCACGGGGAGGCACACACACTGCAGGGAGCCCACGGGGAGGCACACACACTGCAGGGAGCCCACGGGGAGGCACACATACTGTAGGGAGCTCACGGGGAGGCACACAGACTGCAGGGAGCCCACGGGGAGGCACACATACTGCAGGGAGCCCACGGGGAGGCACACATACAGCAGCGAGCCCACGGGGAGGCACACATACAGCAGCGAGCCCACGGGGAGGCACACACCCAGCAGGGAGCCCACGGGGAGGCACACATACAGCAGCGAGCCCACGGGGAGGCACACACACTGCAGGGAGCCCACGGGGAGGCACACACACAGCAGCGAGCCCACGGGGAGGCACACACACTGCAGGGAGCCCACGGGGAGGCACACACTGCAGGGAGCCCACGGGGAGGCACACACACAGCAGCGAGCCCACGGGGAGGCACACACACTGCAGGGAGCCCACGGGGAGGCACACACACTGCAGGGAGCCCACGGGAAGGCACACACACTGCAGGGATTCATACAAAGGAATATGTCACTCTCGTGCCCTTGTTTCCCCTGCACAGGAGCGCACAGACGCCGGCTCTCAGGGTGCACAGGCCGGGGCGGGGGGGAGTTTGCAGGATAGACTGGAGACCCTCCGGGGGGTAGTTGCGAGGCTGGAAAATGAGAAGACCGCACTGCAGGATCGGAACCTGCAGCTGAGCCAGACGCTTCAGAGGGTGAGCACTGGCACACACTGATCTCTCACTGCCAGGGAAGGGAGCACTGGCACACACTGATCTCTCACTGCCAGGGAAGGGAGCACTGGCACACACTGATCTCTCACTGCCAGGGAAGGGAGCACTGGCACACACTGATCTCTCACTGCCAGGGAAGGGAGCACTGGCACACACTGATCTCTCACTGCCAGGGAAGGGAGCACTGGCACACACTGATCTCTCACTGCCAAGGAAGGGAGCACTGGCACACACTGATCTCTCACTGCCAGGGAAGGGAGCACTGGCACACACTGATCTCTCACTGCCAGGGAAGGGAGCACTGGCACACACTGATCTCTCACTGCCAGGGAAGGGAGCACTGGCACACACTGATCTTTCACTGCCAGGGAAGGGAGCACTGGCACACACTGATCTCTCACTGCCAGGGAAGGGAGCACTGGCACACACTGATCTCTCACTGCCAGGAGAGGGAGCACTGGCACACACTGATCTCTCACTGCCAGGGAAGGGAGCACTGGCACACACTGATCTCTCACTGCCAGGAAAGGGAGCACTGGCACACACTGATCTCTCACTGCCAGGAGAGGAAGCACTGGCACACACTGATCTCTCACTGCCAGGGAAGGGAGCACTGGCACACACTGATCTCTCACTGCCAGGGAAGGGAGCACTGGCACACATTGATCTCTCACTGCCAAGGAAGGGAGCACTGGCACACACTGATCTCTCACTGCCAAGGAAGGGAGCACTGGCACACACTGATCTCTCACTGCCAGGGAAGGGAGCACTGGCACACACTGATCTCTCACTGCCAGGGAAGGGAGCACTGGCACACACTGATCTCTCACTGCCAGGGAAGGGAGCACTGGCACACACTGATCTTTCACTGCCAGGGAAGGGAGCACTGGCACACACTGATCTCTCACTGCCAGGGAAGGGAGCACTGGCACACACTGATCTCTCACTGCCAGGAGAGGGAGCACTGGCACACACTGATCTCTCACTGCCAGGGAAGGGAGCACTGGCACACACTGATCTCTCACTGCCAGGAAAGGGAGCACTGGCACACACTGATCTCTCACTGCCAGGAGAGGAAGCACTGGCACACACTGATCTCTCACTGCCAGGGAAGGGAGCACTGGCAAACACTGATCTCTCACTGCCAGGGAAGGGAGCACTGGCACACACTGATCTCTCACTGCCAGGAGAGGGAGCACTGGCACACACTGATCTCTCACTGCCAGGGAAGGGAGCACTGGCACACACTGATCTCTCACTGCCAGGGAAGGGAGCACTGGCACACACTGATCTCTCACTGCCAGGGAAGGGAGCACTGGCACACACTGATCTCTCTCACTGCCAGGGAAGGGAGCACTGGCACACACTGATCTCTCACTGCCAAGGAAGGGAGCACTGGCACACACTGATCTTTCACTGCCAGGGAAGGGAGCACTGGCACACACTGATCTCTCACACTGCCAGGGAAGGGAGCACTGGCACACACTGATCTCTCACTGCCAGGAGAGGGAGCACTGGCACACACTGATCTCTCACTGCCAGGGAAGGGAGCACTGGCACACACTGATCTCTCACTGCCAGGAGAGGAAGCACTGGCACACACTGATCTCTCACTGCCAGGGAAGGGAGCACTGGCACACACTGATCTCTCACTGCCAGGAGAGGGAGCACTGGCACACACTGATCTCTCACTGCCAGGGAAGGGAGCACTGGCACACACTGATCTCTCACTGCCAGGGAAGGGAGCACTGGCACACACTGATCTCTCACTGCCAGGAGAGGGAGCACTGGCACACACTGATCTCTCACTGCCAGGGAAGGGAGCACTGGCACACACTGATCTCTCACTGCCAAGGAAGGGAGCACTGGCACACACTGATCTCTCACTGCCAGGAAAGGGAGCACTGGCACACACTGATCTCTCACTGCCAGGAAAGGGAGCACTGGCACACACTGATCTCTCACTGCCAGGAGAGGGAGCACTGGCACACACTGATCTCTCACTGCCAGGGAAGGGAGCACTGGCACACACTGATCTCTCACTGCCAGGGAAGGGAGCACTGGCACACACTGATCTCTCACTGCCAGGGAAGGGAGCACTGGCACACACTGATCTCTCACTGCCAGGGAAGGGAGCACTGGCACACACTGATCTCTCACTGCCAGGGAAGGGAGCACTGGCACACACTGATCTCTCTCACTGCCAGGGAAGGGAGCACTGGCACACACTGATCTCTCACTGCCAGGGAATGGAGCACTGGCACATACTGATCTCTCACTGCCAGGAGAGGAAGCACTGGCACACACTGATCTCTCACTGCCAGGAGAGGAAGCACTGGCACACACTGATCTCTCACTGCCAGGAGAGGAAGCACTGGCACACACTGATCTCTCACTGCCAGGAGAGGAAGCACTGGCACACACTGATCTCTCACTGCCAGGAGAGGAAGCACTGGCACACACTGATCTCTCACACTGCCAGGGAAGGGAGCACTGGCACACACTGATCTCTCACTGCCAGGAGAGGGAGCACTGGCACACACTGATCTCTCACTGCCAGGAGAGGGAGCATTGGCACACACTGGTCTCTCACTGCCAGGAGAGGAAGCACTGGCACACACTGATCTCTCACTGCCAGGAGAGGGAGCACTGGCAAACACTGATCTCTCACTGCCAGGGAAGGGAGCACTGGCACACACTGATCTCTCACTGCCAGGGAAGGGAGCACTGGCACACACTGATCTCTCACTGCCAGGGAAGGGAGCACTGGCACACACTGATCTCTCACTGCCAGGAGAGGGAGCACTGGCACACACTGATCTCTCTCTGCCAGGAGAGGGTGAGCAGTGGCACACACTGATCTCTCTCTGCCAGGAGAGGGTGAGCAGTGGCACACACTGATCTCTCACTGCTAGGGAAGGGAGCACTTGCTCCTGGGGTAGGGGGTGCACAAACTGAGCTATCTCTCGCCCCGATCTGCCCTCAGGTGGAGAATGGGAGGAGGAATCTCCGCAGGGAGCTGCGCAGCCTGACTGTGATGTCACCGCGATACTCGGATGCAATACGACCAAGGGAGGTCAGTCCAGTTCCCCACATGATGGCACAGACAGAACTGACCTGTGACCTCCCATCTAAGGGTGACACAGTGACACGGACATATGGGACAATGGAGCCTGTCCCCCCTCCTGCAGGGTGACACAGACAAAAGGACCGGTGACCTTCGGAGTCTGCTCCTCCCACTGTAGGTTGACACTGAAAGGAATTGTGACTATGGAGTCTGTCTCTTAGCACAGGGTGACACACGGACACAGAAGGGATGTGTGGGAGTCTGTCCCTGCGTCTGCCTCTCCCCGTTGGCCTCTGTAACCATCTGTTTTCTGTCTGTCTGTCCCATCTAGGACGCAGGTGATTCCTCTGCATCGCAGCAAAGCCTGGTGGACTTGCAGAGACAGGTAAGTGACAGGGACACCTGAGGGTGCAGGAACAGGTGGCAGATCTGCAACAGCTGATGTTCTGAGAGTGGATACAGGAGGAGCAGTGACAGTTACAAGAATCGCAGTGGCACCCACCAGCAAGAACAGTGGCCTGGGGACATTATATCTGAACATTAGAACGTACACATACCAAAGCAATGTAACAAGGCAGTGAGGAGGGCAGCAGGATGTTGGGTATATAGGGAGGGGTATAACAAGGCAGTGAGGAGGGCAGCAGGATGTTGGGTATATAGGGAGGGTTATTACAAGGCAGTGAGGAGGGGAGCAGGATGCATGGGGTATATAGGGAGGGGTATAACAAGGCAGTGAGGAGGGGAGCAGGGTGTTGGGTATATAGGGAGGGGTATTACAAGGCAGTGAGGAGGGGAGCAGGATGCATGGGGTGTATAGGAAGGGGTATAACAAGGCAGTGAGGAGGGGAGCAGGGTGTTGGGTATATAGGGAGGGGTATAACAAGGCAGTGAGGAGGGGAGCAGGATGTTGGGGTGTATAGGAAGGGGTATAACATAGCAGTAAGGAGGGGAGCAGGGTGTTGGGGTGTATAGGAAGGGGTATAACGGCAGTGAGGAGGGGAGCAGGGTGTTGGGGTGTATAGGAAGCAGTATAACAGGGCAGTGAGGAGGGGAGCAGGGTGTTGGGGTGTATAGGAAGGGGTATAACAGGGCAGTAAGGAGGGGAGCAGGATATTGGGGTGTATAGGGAGGGGTATAACAGGGCAGTGAGGAGGGGAGCAGGATGTTGGGGTGTATAGGAAGGGGTATAACAGGGCAGTGAGGTGGGGAGCAGGATATTGGGGTGTATAGGAAGGGGTATAACATAGCAGTAAGGAAGGGAGCAGGGTGTTGGGGTGTATAGGAAGGGGTATAACAAGGCAGTGAGGAGGGGAGCAGGGTGTTGGGGTGTATAGGAAGGGGTATAACATGGCAGTGAGGTGGGGAGCAGGATATTGGGGTGTATAGGAAGGGGTATAACAGCAGTGAGGAGGGGAGCAGGATGTTGGGGTGTATAGGAAGGGGTATAACAGGGCAGTGAGGTGGGGAGCAGGATATTGGGGTGTATAGGAAGGGGTATAACAAGGCAGTGAGGAGGGGAGCAGGATGTTGGGGTGTATAGGGAGGGGTATAACAGGGCAGTGAGGAGGGGAGCAGGGTGTTGGGTGTATAGGAAGGGGTATAACAGGGCAGTAAGAAGGGGAGCAGGGTGTTGGGGTGTATAGGAAGGGGTATAACAGGGCAGTGAGGAGGGGAGCAGGGTGTTGGGGTGTATAGGGAGGGGTATAACAGGGCAGTGAGGAGGGGAGCAGGGTGTTGGGGTGTATAGGAAGGGGTATAACAGGGCAGTAAGGAGGGGAGCAGGATGTTGGGGTGTATAGGGAGGGGTATAACAGGGCAGTGAGGAGGGGAGCAGGATGTTGGGGTGTATAGGGAGGGGTATAACAGGGCAGTGAGGAGGGGAGCAGGGTGTTGGGGTGTATAGGAAGGGGTATAACATAGCAGTGAGGAGGGGAGCAGGGTGTTGGGGTGTATAGGGAGGGGTATAACAGGGCAGTGAGGAGGGGAGCAGGGTGTTGGGGTGTATAGGAAGGGGTATAACAGGGCAGTAAGGAGGGGAGCAGGATGTTGGGGTGTATGGGAAGGGGTATAACAGGGCAGTGAGGAGGGGAGCAGGATGTTGGGGTGTATAGGAAGGGGTATAACAGGGCAGTGAGGTGGGGAGCAGGATATTGGGGTGTATAGGAAGGGGTATAACATAGCAGTGAGGAGGGGAGCAGGATGTTGGGGTGTATAGGGAGGGTTATAACAGGGCAGTGTGTAGGGGAGCAGGATGTTGGGGTGTATAGGAAGGGGTATAACAGGCAGTGAGGAGGGGAGCAGGATGTTGGGGTGTATAGGAAGGGGTATAACAGGGCAGTGAGGAGGGGAGCAGGATGTTGGGGTGTATAGGAAGGGGTATAACATAGCAGTAAGGAGGGGAGCAGGATGTTGGGGTGTATAGGAAGGGGTATAACAGCTGTGAGGAGGGGAGCAGGATGTTGGGGTGTATAGGAAGGGGTATAACAGGGCAGTGAGGAGGGGAGCAGGGTGTTGGGGTGTATAGGAAGGGGTATAACAGGGCAGTGTGTAGGGGAGCAGGATGTTGGGGTGTATAGGGAGGGGTATAACAAGGCAGTGAGGAGGGGAGCAGGGTGTTGGGTGTATAGGAAGGGGTATAACAGGGCAGTGAGGAGGGGAGCTGGGGGTTGGGTGTATAGGAAGGGGTATAACAGGGCAGTGAGGAGGGGAGCAGGGTGTTGGGGTGTATAGGAAGGGGTATAACAGGGTAGTGAGGAGGGGAGCAGGATGTTGGGGTGTATAGGGAGGGGTATAACAGGGCAGTGAGGAGGGGAGCAGGGTGTTGGGGTGTATAGGAAGGGGTATAACAAGGCAGTGAGGAGGGGAGCAGGATGTTGGGTGTATAGGAAGGGGTATAACATAGCAGTAAGGAAGGGAGCAGGGTGTTGGGGTGTATAGGAAGGGGTATAACAGGGTAGTGAGGAGGGGAGCAGGGTGTTGGGGTGTATAGGAAGGGGTATAACATAGCAGTAAGGAGGGGAGCAGGGTGTTGGGGTGTATAGGAAGGGGTATAACAGGGTAGTGAGGAGGGGAGCAGGGTGTTGGGGTGTATAGGAAGGGGTATAACAGCAGTGAGGAGGGGAGCAGGGTGTTGGGGTGTATAGGAAGGGGTATAACAGGGCAGTGAGGAGGGGAGCAGGGTGTTGGGGTGTATAGGGAGGGGTATAACATAGCAGTGAGGAGGGGAGCAGGATGTTGGGGTGTATACGAAGGGGTATAACAGGGCAGTGAGGAGGGGAGCAGGATGTTGGGGTGTATAGGAAGGGGTATAACAGGGCAGTGAGGAGGGGAGCAGGATGTTGGGGTGTATAGGAAGGGGTATAACAGGGCAGTGAGGAGGGGAGCAGGATGTTGGGGTGTATGGGAAGGGGTATAACAGGGCAGTAAGGAGGGGAGCAGGGTGTTGGGGTGTATAGAGAGGGATATAACAAGGCAGTGAGGAGGGGAGCAGGGTGTTGGGGTGTATAGGAAGGGGTATAACAAGGCAGTGAGGAGGGGAGCAGGATGTTGGGGTGTATAGGGAGGGGTATAACAAGGCAGTGAGGAGGGGAGCAGGGTGTTGGGGTGTATAGGAAGGGGTATAACGTAGCAGTGAGGAGGGGAGCAGGATGTTGGGGTGTATAGGAAGGGGTATAACAGGGCAGTGAGGAGGGGAGCAGGGTGTTGGGGTGTATAGGAAGGGGTATAACAGGGCAGTGAGGAGGGGAGCAGGGTGTTGGGGTGTATAGGGAGGGGTATAACATAGCAGTGAGGAGGGGAGCAGGATGTTGGGGTGTATACGAAGGGGTATAACAGGGCAGTGAGGAGGGGAGCAGGATGTTGGGGTGTATAGGAAGGGGTATAACAGGGCAGTGAGGAGGGGAGCAGGATGTTGGGGTGTATAGGAAGGGGTATAACAGGGCAGTGAGGAGGGGAGCAGGATGTTGGGGTGTATGGGAAGGGGTATAACAGGGCAGTAAGGAGGGGAGCAGGGTGTTGGGGTGTATAGAGAGGGATATAACAAGGCAGTGAGGAGGGGAGCAGGGTGTTGGGGTGTATAGGAAGGGGTATAACAAGGCAGTGAGGAGGGGAGCAGGATGTTGGGGTGTATAGGGAGGGGTATAACAAGGCAGTGAGGAGGGGAGCAGGGTGTTGGGGTGTATAGGAAGGGGTATAACGTAGCAGTGAGGAGGGGAGCAGGATGTTGGGGTGTATAGGAAGGGGTATAACAGGGCAGTGAGGAGGGGAGCAGGGTGTTGGGGTGTATAGGAAGGGGTATAACAGGGTAGTGAGGAGGGGAGCAGGGTGTTGGGGTGTATAGGAAGGGGTATAACAGGGTAGTGAGGAGGGGAGCAGGGTGTTGGGGTGTATAGGAAGGGGTATAACAAGGCAGTGAGGAGGGGAGCAGGATGTTGGGTGTATAGGAAGGGGTATAACATAGCAGTAAGGAAGGGAGCAGGGTGTTGGGGTGTATAGGAAGGGGTATAACATAGCAGTGTGTAGGGGAGCAGGATGTTGGGGTGTATAGGAAGGGTTATAACATGGCAGTGAGGAGGGGAGCAGGGTGTTGGGTGTATAGGAAGGGGTATAACAGGGCAGTGAGGAGGGGAGCAGGGTGTTGGGGTGTATAGGAAGGGGTATAACAGGGTAGTGAGGAGGGGAGCAGGGTGTTGGGGTGTATAGGAAGGGGTATAACATAGCAGTAAGGAGGGGAGCAGGGTGTTGGGGTGTATAGGAAGGGGTATAACAGGGTAGTGAGGAGGGGAGCAGGGTGTTGGGGTGTATAGGAAGGGGTATAACAGCAGTGAGGAGGGGAGCAGGGTGTTGGGTGTATAGGAAGGGGTATAACAGGGCAGTGAGGAGGGGAGCAGGGTGTTGGGTTGTATAGGGAGGGGTATAACATAGCAGTGAGGAGGGGAGCAGGATGTTGGGGTGTATACGAAGGGGTATAACAGGGCAGTGAGGAGGGGAGCAGGATGTTGGGGTGTATAGGAAGGGGTATAACAGGGCAGTGAGGAGGGGAGCAGGATGTTGGGGTGTATAGGAAGGGGTATAACAGGGCAGTGAGGAGGGGAGCAGGATGTTGGGGTGTATGGGAAGGGGTATAACAGGGCAGTAAGGAGGGGAGCAGGGTGTTGGGGTGTATAGGAAGGGGTATAACAAAGCAGTGAGGAGGGGAGCAGGATGTTGGGGTGTATAGGGAGGGGTATAACAAGGCAGTGAGGAGGGGAGCAGGGTGTTGGGGTGTATAGGAAGGGGTATAACAGGCAGTGAGGAGGGGAGCAGGATGTTGGGGTGTATGGGAAGGGGTATAACAGGGCAGTAAGGAGGGGAGCAGGGTGTTGGGGTGTATAGAGAGGGATATAACAAGGCAGTGAGGAGGGGAGCAGGATGTTGGGGTGTATAGGAAGGGGTATAACAGGGCAGTGAGGAGGGGAGCAGGGTGTTGGGGTGTATAGGAAGGGGTATAACAGGGCAGTAAGGAGGGGAGCAGGGTGTTGGGGTGTATAGGAAGGGGTATAACAGGGCAGTAAGGAGGGGAGCAGGGTGTTGGGGTGCATAGGAAGGGGTATAACAGGGCAGTGAGGAGGGGAGCAGGATGTTGGGGTGTATAGGAAGGGGTATAACAGGCAGTGAGGAGGGGAGCAGGGTGTTGGGGTGTATAGGAAGGGGTATAACATAGCAGTGAGGAGGGGAGCAGGATGTTGGGGTGTATAGGGAGGGGTATAACAGGGCAGTAAGGAGGGGAGCAGGATGTTGGGGTGTATAGGAAGGGGTATAACAGGGCAGTGAGGAGGGGAGCAGGATGTTGGGTGTATAGGAAGGGGTATAACAAGGCAGTAAGGAGGGGAGCAGGGTGTTGGGGTGTATAGGAAGGGGTATAACAGGCAGTGAGGAGGGGAGCAGGGTGTTGGGGTGTATAGGAAGGGGTATAACAGGGTAGTGAGGAGGGGAGCAGGGTGTTGGGGTGTATAGGAAGGGGTATAACATAGCAGTAAGGAGGGGAGCAGGATGTTGGGGTGTATAGGAAGGGGTATAACAGGCAGTGAGGAGGGGAGCAGGGTGTTGGGGTGTATAGGAAGGGGTATAACAGGGTAGTGAGGAGGGGAGCAGGGTGTTGGGGTGTATAGGAAGGGGTATAACATAGCAGTAAGGAGGGGAGCAGGGTGTTGGGTGTATAGGAAGGGGTATAACATAGCAGTAAGGAAGGGAGCAGGGTGTTGGGTGTATAGGAAGGGTTATAACATAGCAGTGAGGAGGGGAGCAGGGTGTTGGGGTGTATAGGAAGGGGTATAACATAGCAGTGAGGAGGGGAGCAGGGTGTTGGGGTGTATAGGAAGGGGTATAACAGGGCAGTAAGGAGGGGAGCAGGATGTTGGGTGTATAGGAAGGGGTATAACAGGGCAGTGAGGAGGGGAGCAGGGTGTTGGGGTGTATAGGGAGGGGTATAACAGGGCAGTGAGGAGGGGAGCAGGATGTTGGGGTGTATAGGAAGGGGTATAACATAGCAGTGAGGAGGGGAGCAGGATGTTGGGGTGTATAGGAAGGGGTATAACAGGGCAGTGAGGAGGGGAGCAGGATGTTGGGGTGTATAGGAAGGGGTATAACATAGCAGTGAGGAGGGGAGCAGGGTGTTGGGTGTATAGGAAGGGGTATAACAGGGCAGTGAGGAGGGGAGCAGGATGTTGGGGTGTATAGGAAGGGGTATAACAGGCAGTAAGGAGGGGAGCAGGGTGTTGGGGTGTATAGGAAGGGGTATAACATAGCAGTGAGGAGGGGAGCAGGGTGTTGGGGTGTATAGGAAGGGGTATAACAGGGCAGTGAGGAGGGGAGCAGGATGTTGGGGTGTATAGGAAGGGGTATAACAGGCAGTAAGGAGGGGAGCAGGGTGTTGGGGTGTATAGGAAGGGGTATAACATAGCAGTGAGGAGGGGAGCAGGGTGTTGGGTGTATAGGAAGGGGTATAACAGGGCAGTGAGGAGGGGAGCAGGGTGTTGGGGTGTATAGGAAGGGGTATAACAGGGCAGTGAGGAGGAGAGCAGGATGTTGGGGTGTATAGGGAGGGGTATAACAAGGCAGTGAGGAGGGGAGCAGGATGTTGGGGTGTATAGGAAGGGGTATAACAGGGCAGTGAGGAGGGGAGCAGGATGTTGGCGTGTATAGGAAGGGGTATAACAGGCAGTAAGGAGGGGAGCAGGGTGTTGGGGTGTATAGGAAGGGGTATAACATAGCAGTGAGGAGGGGAGCAGGATGTTGGGGTGTATAGGAAGGGGTATAACAGGGCAGTGAGGAGGGGAGCAGGGTGTTGGGGTATATAGGGGGGGGTATAACAGGGCAGTGAGGAGGGGAGCAGGGTGTTGGGGTGTATAGGGAGGGGTATAACAGGGCAGTGAGGAGGGGAGCAGGATGTTGGGGTGTATAGGAAGGGGTATAACAGGGCAGTGAGGAGGGGAGCAGGATGTTGGGGTATATAGGGGGGGGTATAACAGGGCAGTGAGGAGGGGAGCAGGGTGTTGGGGTGTATAGGGAGGGGTATAACAGGGCAGTGAGGAGGGGAGCAGGATGTTGGGGTGTATAGGAAGGGGTATAACAAGGCAGTGAGGAGGGGAGCAGGATGTTGGGGTGTATAGGAAGGGGTATAACATAGCAGTGAGGAGGGGAGCAGGGTGTTGGGTGTATAGGAAGGGGTATAACATAGCAGTGAGGAGGGGAGCAGGATGTTGGGGTGTATAGGAAGGGGTATAACAGGGCAGTGAGGAGGGGAGCAGGGTGTTGGGTGTATAGGAAGGGGTATAACAGGGCAGTGAGGAGGGGAGCAGGATGTTGGGGTGTATAGGGAGGGGTATAACAGGGCAGTGAGGAGGGGAGCAGGGTGTTGGGTGTATAGGAAGGGGTATAACAGGGCAGTGAGGAGGGGAGCAGGATGTTGGGGTGTATAGGAAGGGGTATAACAGGCAGTAAGGAGGGGAGCAGGATGTTGGGGTGTATAGGAAGGGGTATAACAGGGCAGTGAGGAGGGGAGCAGGATGTTGGGGTGTATAGGAAGGGGTATAACAGGGCAGTGAGGAGGGGAGCAGGGTGTTGGGGTGTATAGGAAGGGGTATAACAGGGCAGTGAGGAGGGGAGCAGGATGTTGGGGTGTATAGGAAGGGGTATAACAGGGCAGTGAGGAGGGGAGCAGGGTGTTGGGGTGTATAGGAAGGGGTATAACATTGCAGTGAGGTGGGGAGCAGGATGTTGGGGTGTATAGGAAGGGGTATAACAGGGCAGTGAGGAGGGGAGCAGGGTGTTGGGGTGTATAGGAAGGGGTATAACATAGCAGTGAGGAGGGGAGCAGGATGTTGGGGTGTATAGGAAGGGGTATAACAGGGCAGTGAGGAGGGGAGCAGGGTGTTGGGTGTATAGGAAGGGGTATAACAGGGCAGTGAGGAGGGGAGCAGGGTGTTGGGTGTATAGGAAGGGGTATAACAGGGCAGTGAGGAGGGGAGCAGGATGTTGGGGTGTATAGGGAGGGGTATAACAGGGCAGTGAGGAGGGGAGCAGGATGTTGGGGTGTATAGGAAGGGGTATAACAGGGCAGTGAGGAGGGTAGCAGGGTGTTGGGGTATATAGGGGGGGGTATAACAGGGCAGTGAGGAAGGTAGCAGGGTGTTGGGTGTATAGGAAGGGGTATAACAGGGCAGTGAGGAGGGGAGCAGGATGTTGGGGTGTATAGGAAGGGGTATAACATAGCAGTGAGGAGGGGAGCAGGGTGTTGGGGTGTATAGGAAGGGGTATAACAGGGCAGTGAGGAGGGGAGCAGGATGTTGGGGTGTATAGGAAGGGGTATAACATAGCAGTGAGGAGGGGAGCAGGATGTTGGGGTGTATAGGAAGGGGCATAACAAAGCAGTGAGGAGGGGAGCAGGGTGTTGGGTGTATAGGAAGGGGTATAACAAAGCAGTGAGGAGGGGAGCAGGGTGTTGGGGTGTATAGGAAGGGGTATAACAGGGCAGTGAGGAGGGGAGCAGGATGTTGGGGTGTATAGGGAGGGGTATAACAGGGCAGTGAGGAGGGGAGCTGGGGGTTGGGTGTATAGGAAGGGGTATAACAGGGCAGTGAGGAGGGGAGCAGGATGTTGGGGTGTATAGGGAGGGGTATAACAGGGCAGTGAGGAGGGGAGCAGGGTGTTGGGTGTATAGGAAGGGGTATAACAGGGCAGTGAGGAGGGGAGCAGGATGTTGGGGTGTATAGGGAGGGGTATAACAGGGCAGTGAGGAGGGGAGCAGGATGTTGGGGTGTATAGGAAGGGGTATAACAGGGCAGTGAGGAGGGTAGCAGGGTGTTGGGGTATATAGGGGGGGGTATAACAGGGCAGTGAGGAAGGTAGCAGGGTGTTGGGTGTATAGGAAGGGGTATAACAGGGCAGTGAGGAGGGGAGCAGGATGTTGGGGTGTATAGGAAGGGGTATAACATAGCAGTGAGGAGGGGAGCAGGGTGTTGGGGTGTATAGGAAGGGGTATAACAGGGCAGTGAGGAGGGGAGCAGGATGTTGGGGTGTATAGGAAGGGGTATAACATAGCAGTGAGGAGGGGAGCAGGATGTTGGGGTGTATAGGAAGGGGCATAACAAAGCAGTGAGGAGGGGAGCAGGGTGTTGGGTGTATAGGAAGGGGTATAACAAAGCAGTGAGGAGGGGAGCAGGGTGTTGGGGTGTATAGGAAGGGGTATAACAGGGCAGTGAGGAGGGGAGCAGGATGTTGGGGTGTATAGGGAGGGGTATAACAGGGCAGTGAGGAGGGGAGCTGGGGGTTGGGTGTATAGGAAGGGGTATAACAGGCAGTGAGGAGGGGAGCAGGGTGTTGGGTGTATAGGAAGGGGTATAACAGGGCAGTGAGGAGGGGAGCAGGATGTTGGGGTGTATAGGAAGGGGTATAACAGGCAGTAAGGAGGGGAGCAGGATGTTGGGGTGTATAGGAAGGGGTATAACAGGCAGTGAGGAGGGGAGCAGGGTGTTGGGTGTATAGGAAGGGGTATAACAGGCAGTAAGGAGGGGAGCAGGATGTTGGGGTGTATAGGGAGGGGTATAACAGGGCAGTGAGGAGGGGAGCAGGGTGTTGGGGTGTATAGGAAGGGGTATAACAAGGCAGTGAGGAGGGGAGCAGGGTGTTGGGGTGTATAGGAAGGGGTATAACAAGGCAGTGAGGAGGGGAGCAGGGTGTTGGGGTGTATAGGAAGGGGTATAACAGGCAGTAAGGAGGGGAGCAGGATGTTGGGGTGTATAGGGAGGGGTATAACAGGGCAGTGAGGAGGGGAGCAGGGTGTTGGGGTGTATAGGGAGGGGTATAACAGGCAGTAAGGAGGGGAGCAGGATGTTGGGGTGTATAGGGAGGGGTATAACAGGCAGTAAGGAGGGGAGCAGGATGTTGGGGTGTATAGGGAGGGGTATAACAGGGCAGTGAGGAGGGGAGCAGGGTGTTGGGGTGTATAGGAAGGGGTATAACAGGCAGTAAGGAGGGGAGCAGGATGTTGGGGTGTATATGATTGGGTATAACAAGGCAGTGAGGAGGGGAGCAGGGTGTTGGGGTGTATA